>NC_091351.1:242500-370000 GCF_038502225.1 Cherax quadricarinatus | reverse complement strand
GAAAACAGATAATTAAGGCAACTTACTGATAAATTTCTTCCTCAGTTCATGAACGGTAGGTCTAAGAGCAGTGTTGGGAGAATCCAGATCCTGGTAGCCAGCAACCTGGAAGATCCACCCCACCAGCTTCCTCACTTCGTCCAGACACAACAAAAACATAATTCCCAAACACAAACATTCAACTACTCCTAACAAACCATATTTTCTCATAGAAAAATAAAATATAAATGCACATATGCCGATGAATTTCAAGAAATGCCTTCAGGCATGGGCAGTCTCGCTCCACACACGACGTAAACACTACCTAGCTAGCTGAGACACTGCATTGTGTGGAGAGACAGCTTGCATGCTCGCTAAAACCCACCGCTAAAAATGACACCATGGATCGTGTATCAACCACATTAACCATGAAAATCTCCAAATGTATGCATGAACGCCAGCACCGCTCTACAAAATTCAATTGAGGCATTACAAGCCACGAATTTAAAATCCTGAAGGTAACTAAAAATATCCAGCGAGTTTCACAGAAAGAATTGTATGAAGAAGCGTTAATAAATATTGCAGTGTTCTCTTCTCATTACTGTCAAGGAAGTAGAGAAATGAAGTCAATCTACAGTATTTTAGGGACAAGATTTTGTTCCTCAATCATTGCTGTACAAGAGATAAGATTAAGTCCCTTAGGTACAGCAAAGGAAAAAAGATATGCAACCTTTGACGCAGCACTGGACATGAGAACGTGCCCTAAACACTGTATCAAGAGGACATGACACATATCTATGGTGCATCCAACAAAATAAGCAAAAACTTGGATGTCACTGCCGCCCGGCTCCGGCTGGGCTGCAAGTATCTTTGGGAGATTAAATCGCCATCACCAGATGTAGACCAAACGAAATGAAAACTTTGCCAGATGGACAATTGTCACACCCTGCGTCACTGTATACTGGAATGCGATCAAATTAATGAATTCAGAGACAGTAAATATAAATATTGCCCATGACATCGAAAACCCACATTTTTCGAGCCGTGTTTAGAGTAACAAGTGGCGCCTTGAGATAATGTAACTTTCTGTGCTCTGTCCCTGATGACAAAACCTGACTACGTCTCTCAACAAGGAAACTGGTTTCTACTATGTAACTAGTAAAATGGAAAGAGGAAAGTGACTGGGTCACCCATGCCACCTGTCATGTAGTAACTGAACGTACATGGAAGTTATCACTCCTCATAAATTACTTCCGTGCTTTGTGATGTAGACAGTGACAGTCAGCACCGTCCACCCCACACACCGCCCACCCCAGGACACACCGCCCACCCCAGGACACACCGCCCACCCCGGGACACACCGCCCACCCCAGGACACACCGCCCACCCCGGGCACACCGCCCACCCCAGGACACAACCACCTCACTACAATAATAACTGAAAACGGGTGACGAAATTCCTACATTACCTTAGTTATAACAGTTTACCAGTTTGTTCCCAGAAAAAAAATCATTAAAATTAAACCTGAGATGAGAGATTGCAGTAGTAACTACACCAATTCTTCCTCTCATAGTTGGTTAGTTTATTAAGTTTGAAGACCATCTACTACACGATGGCCATGGCTGCATGCCACTTGCCAACTTCTCTCAATGTTACACTGAGCATATACTGTATACACTGAGGATATACACCTGTGTGTATCCTCAGTGCATGTCTACCTACCTGGAGGGTATTCCGGGGAACAACGCCTCCGCGGCCCGGTCCACGACCAGTCCACCCGGTGGATCAGGGCCTGATCAATCAGGCTGTTACTGCTGGCAGCACGTGGTCCAACGCACGAACAACAGCCCGGCTGATCCGGCACCGACTTCCATCTTCCTCTTGAAGGCAGCCAGAGGCCTACTGGTAATTCCTCTTACGGCTGGTGGGAGGCCTCGGACACTTATGGTGTTTTCTCTTAGTGTACCAATGGCACTCCTACTTTTCATTGGGTTATTTTGCACCACCTGCCCAGTCTTTTGCTTTCGTAGGAAGCGATTTCTGTGTGCAGATTCGGGACTATTCTTTCTAGGATTTTCCAAGTGTACATTATATTCATCTCTCTCTCGTCTGCGTTCCAGCAAGTACAAGTCAAGTGCTTCCAAGCGTTCCCAGTAGTTGAGGTGTTTGATGGAACTTACATGTGCAGTAAAGGTTCTCTGTACACTCTCTAGATCGGCAGTTTCACCTGCTTTGAACGGAAATGTGAATGTACAGCAGTATTCCAGCCTAGAGAGAACAAGCGATTTGAAAAGAATCATCACTGGTTTGGCATCCCTTGTTTTGAACGTTGTCAATATCCATCCTACCATTTTCTTTGCAGTGATCCTTGAAAGTGAGATCCTCAGACATTACCACTCCTAGATCCCTCACATTATTTTCTATTTTATAATCAGAGTTTGTAGTATACTCAGTTCTAATTATTATCTCCAGTTTTCCATAACAGAAATTGGAATTTGTCCTTATTGAACATCATATTGTTTTCAGTTGCCCATTGGAAAATTTGGATTATATCTTCTTGGAGGTGGACCGTGTTCTCTATACACGACAGTCTCATGCAGATCCTAGTATCGTCTGCAGAGGTTGACACTGTGCTGTGGATTACGTATCTATGTCTGATATGAGGATGAGGAACAGGTTGAGGGCGAGTACTGTACGTTGTGGAAGAGCTTTTCACTATGGCAGCTTCCGTTTACCACTACTTTGTGTTCGATTGGTTAGAAAGTTGAAGATCTATCTACCCACTTTGCCAGTTATTCCTTTGGCTGAATGCATGGGCTTTCTCAATATCTATCGGAGTTTGGGTAATGTCGGAAATCTGGCGTACATTGATGGAGTTTTGAGGCTCATTCAAGAAAATGTAATTTGGATTGTTGATCTTTAGACTGATTAGTGGCTCGTTAAACACAGTCGTATTGGGATTTCAGTATCTCTCATTTCTTTGTTATCTGTGCAAGTCCCATCTTGTCTGAACAAGGGCCCGATGCTAGATGTGGTATTTGCTTTTTTTTGGCATATGAAAAGAAACATTTCGAATTTCTTTCAATTTCACTAATCGCTTTTAGCGCCTCCTGTCTCTCTTGGGTCCCGTATGAGTCCTTTAACATAAGTTCGATACTTTCCACTTCCCTGGTCAGCGCTTCCGTGTATCAGTCTAGCGAAGTTCAGTGATTCTTCATCGTTTTCTGTAGAGGGAGCGTCTCTCTTTCTCCAAATTACTTTTCTTCTTTGGGGAATATACCTTTAACATACTTCAGCTGCCAGGAAGTTGATCCTTTCACATCACGAGGTATAAATTTTCCTTAAACCATACGCAAAACTAAAGTTGACCTTCCATAACTAACGGCCGTTTTATGCGATTCGTTTTATATTAATATAACATTAGGTTTTTACACACTTTCCCACGACACCAACATTTACAGTTCGTCCAGTTACCACGGGGATTATTATTTGATGGCATAGAAACTCAATTATACTAACAAATTATAAGGAACAGCGTCAACAGTGCTTTCCAGAGCTCAAACGGATACTATCATATATATATATATATATATATATATATATATATATATATATATATATATATATATATATATATATGTATATAATAGCTTCAAAGTCCCTTATTTTTCATTTCAGTTCTTTTACAAGTCATTGTATACAAAGAATTAATTATCTTTGTCTGAATATTAAAAACTGTAGTCATTATGGAAATAAGTCACACTGCTTAGCTTTTAGTTGTCCCGGATTAACCCTCATGGGTTTACCTGGAGTTTACCTGATTTTTTTTTCTATACACAAATAACATTCTGTGATGACAATCTATGACGGAAACAGTTCTATTTACAAAGCATTTTGAAACAATCTAGGATGTCCAAGTAAACTCGAAAGGATTAAAGTCCAGTAAGATCTCCAACCCACTGTCAACATTCATAATGTTGACCCTCATACAGTGAGGGTCTTGGTTCGATTCCCGGCGAAGGAAAGGGGAAGGGGGAAACATTGGACGTGTTTCCTTACACCGGTTGTCTATGTTCACCCATCAGTAAAATGGGTACTTGGGTGTTAGTCGACTGGTGTGGGTCGCATCCTGAGACAAAACTGACCTAATTTGCCCGAAATGCTCTGCATAACAAGTGGCTTTCTATACAGTATTGTCACTGATGTCAGCTAGTCCTGTATACCTTGTACATGTACTTGCAGAAATAAAGATATTACTGACGCCGGCTTTCCACCCAATAAGAAATTTTATTAGTGTGTACTCACCAGAGATGCAGTTTTCTGACAAAGCTCTGTTCTTGGCTGCAGTGTTGTTAAGCCGGGCACCAGAGGGCTTAGCAGGTTGCAGCTCTACCTTACGATGACGGGACACCCTGAAGGCGCTGCTCCCTCCGCCCCGCCCTGCCGACGCCGCTGACGCCTGAGGCATATCCTCGTCGGCGTAGTCGTCCTCGTCGTATTCGTCGTCGAAGTCCTCAAGATCTAACTCGAGGTCATCGGCAGAATACGACCTGGGCTTTCCCTCAGGGGACCAAGTGTCCCCCGGGTCATCCTGTTCTTCAAGGGCGTCCCCAAGGGACTGTGTCTTGAGCCTCGAGGAATAAGGTTCTAGATTGAGGCAGATGAAGGAGCCACCAGACTCCTCACTAGCACTGGTTGCTACTGAGAAGCGGCAAGACCGCTCTCCAGTCTGCTCCTCAAACACACTGTGATTGCTCTCGGAAACACTGAAGTCAATATCTACACCATCTGGACTAAGCACATCACTCGACACTGAACCGACGCTATCATTCTGGACCACAGCGGCCTCCCTGACACACTGCACTTGTTGACTGGAGGACAAGACCGGCGTGTGAACGTGTTTTAAGTCCTGCTGACTGGTCTCAACTCGCGTGTGTGTTGTTATTTCTACCTGAGTGAGGGAAGGACGGGGGGGTGTTGCCTTCGGCGCTCTCCCTCCATGTTCCCAGGACTCCTCTACCGTTTTCTCTTTGTCCTCACCACTTACCGTTTTCTTCAATAATTCTACACTAGTTCCTGCTCTTAATACCGGTGGAGTTTTCTTTGAGAAATCGTCGAGTATACTTGATGTGGAGTCGACTGATTCTGCCACAGTGGGAGGTTTAGAGGAGGCAGTGGAAGTATCGCTGGAGCTGTAGTGGCCTGACATAATGGCATCAATAGGTAAATCCAGCGCCTCTGTGAACAAGGGCGTGGTGGCCCCGTCAGCTGGGGTGAGAGCATCGTGTAGACTGTTGGGTCCGCCCCCGCTCCGAGCCTCTGTGAAGACAGATTCTGAACTAGAGGAGGAGTCCACGAAGGCTACCGCTGCTTCTCCTAAAGCCTCACCTGCTACAAGTGTTTGTGGTTTCCTCGCCTCCTTCCACGAGTCTGTGACAATGAAGGTGGGGCGCTCGCATACTACCGGGACTGGACGTGGGACGCTAGACTCTGTGGAAATTCCTACAGTGGCTGCTGCAATGGCTGACGGCGGCGAGCTGATGGGGGAGGCACAAACTGATACTCTGTCACCCTCATCTAGGGTATCTCTGCTCCCTTGAAGTTTTGTTTTCGAAGGAGACTTGCCCCGGGCGACCTTTCCTTTTCCTTTGCCCTTCTGCTTATCGCCCTTCCCTCCCTTTTTACCCTCGGCGCCCTGTATGTTCCCCATGTCGTAGAAAGCCTCGAAGATGTCACTATCGTCAGTATCGAACTCGAGGGGAATAACAGACTCAAGGTCAGTATAAAACTTATGGGAATTGTGGTTGATGTCGCCCTCGGAGGAGAGTAGTAACTCGTAAACACTGTCTTCCTCAGACCTCCAGCACTCTCGCGTCCTCAGCAACTGTGTAGGGTCACAACGTTCCTCGTGAAGCTCACTCAGGTCACTCAATATATACAATGGCGCAGAGTTCCTACGGGCGAGATCGCCGAAGGGATCGACATGGAGGGTGGTGTCGCAGGGGGAGTGGCTGACAGGAGAGACGAAGGGCCGCGCTGAGACTAACCTGTGGGAAGCAGATATGACTTAGTGGATGTTAGGCTTATTAAGAGGATGAGGGTGTGGGAGAGGGGGAGGGGAAGTCTTAAAAGCTTGGCGGGAGAGATTGATAAACGAGGGAGACGAGTAGTGATTTCACGAAGTTTAAAACATAAAACCTTAATTTACCTGTACACCTTCAAGAATACTTCAATGCCTGGAATATGGATCAAAATAATAACCTCCCGGTGTGTGTGTGCGTGTGTGTGTGTATAGTTACTAGCTGTCAAAGGCACTTTTCGATAAACACTTGTCTGCTGGGTGTGTGTACTCACCTCACCTAGTACTCACCTAGTTGAGATTGCAGGGGTCGAGTCCTAGCTCCTGGCCCCGCCTCTTCACTGGTCGCTACTAGGTCACTCTCCCTGAACCGTGTGTGTGTGTGTGTGTGTGTGTGTGTGTGTGTGTGTGTGTGTGTGTGTGTGTGTGTGTGTGTGTGTGTGTGTGTGTGTGTGTGTGTGTGTGTGTGTGTGTTTGAAGAAGTCTATTCACAGCTCCTGGCTTCATGTGTGGGGGTGGGGGCAGGGGAAGACTATTCAGCACAAGGGGACTGCTGAAGCAAGTCGAGCACCCAGGTGGCGCGCGCGCGCACACGCACACACGCACACACGCACACACGCACGCACACACGCACACACACACACACGTTATGAAGGTTTATAACAGAGGTAGGGCAGCAATGATAAGGAATAAATTAGAGCGCACTATCGTGGATATAACACTTGTAATGCGTAGGGTAAATTAAAACTCACCGAAGACAAAACAATAAAATTTAAGTTCTACCACAGGTTGATAACGTTCAGAAACTGATGTTGTGCAATACGAAAAACAAGGAACGTTGTAAAATAAGAATGAATTGATAATTAACTAACAGATAAAACCACTGGTTAATCAGAGAGAAACTCAGCACGTCTCGGGAGAGGTAGATGCCGGCAAGAATCTTACCTCATGTATAGTCACGAACTACTCTCTATGTGATAATGATTCGGGAAGACTTTAAATAAACGCAGGTTATCTGGCCTGAGGTCGCATGCTCATGTACACACCTCTGGCTCACACTTCAACAACAGAAAGGGCAGACTTAAAGCAGCAGCTCATCAGAAAATACTAAAAAGAGGCAGGAGGAAGAGGTAATAATATTTGATATTTTCAGAAATTTTTTACCGTATAGATCACTCAGCGCTCATAGCAATTTAAAAAAAATAGTCATCTGGGTCAAGATAATAATTATTCATTCCAAAATCATTTTGATACTCAAGTACCCTAATGTATGAGCGAAAACTTGACAAAGTTAGATACATTTTATAAAACTTATGACTCAACAGACCATGAATGAGATTTTTCCCTCCAAGAGACTTCCGAGATCAGGGAAAAAGTCCTTGATTTCCAGGTTAAAGCATTATGGTATTGTTCTGGGAGACGAAAGATATCACAATTAGTATATATAAGGTCAGTCTTGTATACATTTTAAGGTCATTCTTGTAAACATTTTAAAGTCATTGTATACATTTTAAGGACTTGTGTAAATCATATATACCTTACGAAAACTTATTTTTTGGGGGTAACCTGAAAATCTGCTTTTACGAAGCATTCGTGAGAAAAGAGTTAATGCAGAAAATGGTGTTGCTTACATGTAACTAATTTACAGTTAGAGAAAATTTTACTTTGTAGCTCCTTCAAATGTATAATTATATACAACTCTGAACTCAAATTAAATTGTAATAAACAACTGTCAATGAATAAACAGAAGGGTGGACGAGGGGGACTCGAACCGCGGTCCGTAAATTGAGCCGAGACGGAATAGGGTCGGACCGAGGTTCGGGCCCTTCGTCCACCCTTCTGTTTATTTACATACAACTAACTTCAGTGATGCAGCACTAAACATTGTACACACATGACTGATATCTTTCTCAATTTAGAGTATGCAAAAATTCTTCATAATTGTGGAAAACACTGTATATATTTTCCAGAAATACGGTAATTTATAGGTAAATAGATGGCCTATACTGTATTTAATAATATTTGTCATAGAAAACGGAAAGCCTGTGCCTGGGCAGAGAGGTGACTCGCCATCTTGGTTTTGAATTTTGTACAAACGTTGGTGTAATGGGAAGAATTTTTCGTGCTCTAGAGGTTAAAATTGTGCTCACACCTCTCAAATAGGAGGCGAAATTGGTGGATGTGCATTCCTGCATAACTTGAGATATCAGACGACTGGACAAGACAGCTCCAGGAACCTCAGATAAGCTCTCTAGATTTTTGTGTAATTCTGGCCAGCATTATTTTCATAGATTTAGTTAGAGTGAGGTTTTCTGAGTATGATACACATTAATCTCCAGTCAAATTGGCGAGTGATATAAAGATATATTTTCCTTCTGTTATGTAATTGTGTGTATATTATATATATATATATATATATATATATATATATATATATATATATATATATATATATATATAACCATTTATTATTTTTAATATAGTCCACAAATTTATATATTTACCAGTATTCCTGGTGTATGTATATTTCATTTAATTAATAGGTCCAGAGCAACTTGTGGTTATGACAGTGGTAGGTATCGAAGGGGGACATTTTTTGCGACCTAGGTGTCCCAAATTCCTACTTGTCTATGTAACATTGATAAATAATAATCTTTTTTATCATTTACTGTTATGTACATAATTAGTTACATTCAGATAAATGCAATTTTCCACAATAATTGTTATAAACCTATAACTAAAATAGTGCATTCTTAATTTATGCAAATTATATTATACAATAATATAAAGCTTTTGATCTTTTTGAATAACAGGTTTTCAACATCACAAAGCTACTGCAATTATTCAATATTTAAAATTAAGTAACAAAGTAATCATTAGCTTCACAATCCTCAGTGAATGTGAATATTTTTCCTAGTTATTTTTCTTTCAGTAATGGCTGACTTGATCTAACAAAGTATGGTCATCAGCGCTTGGCCAATCCCATGTTACATAATTTGGGTTAGATGTAAATGAATTCAGATACAGCAACGTGAATTCTACATCTGCAACTTCGGCAGATTTATCTTTTCTAAACACTTTCAATACAGAGGCCTTCCGCTGGCTTGCCAGTCCAATCCTTGAAAATTAAGGTTATAATTATCGCCATGATACAGATAATGGCTGGTCAATTTTGATCAAAAGATCATAATATCACGAGGAAGTGAAAAGCATGTGGGGGGTCATACAGTGCATATGGAATGGGATTTGAACCAAAGTAACGGAGGTTAGCTCCAATCTCAATGATCAAGAACCCCTCATCGACATCGAGAAACCTCCCTTGAAGGATATCAAAGTTTATTAAGTGAGTAGTAACTGATATATACTAAAATTGGAATGTGCGGATGTGGTATGGGATCCACATTTGGAAAAATACGAAAAAAAAAGTTCCTAATAAGCAACAGGGAGAAGTAAGAGGAATATTTGTAAATAATTCTTCGGAAATAGAGGTACATGCCTGAGATGGAGTTTAAGTCAAGAAATTGTGTATGCTAAAACCACTACTAATTTTAAAAACCTATGCTTAATTTATAACAGAAAAAGTGACATCACGAGCATGGGTTATATTCCGAGACTACAAATAGCAGATCATAAAATATTTAAGTGCTGCTAACAGTGGGACGGATGACCATTCACAAGGCGTTAACAGCAATAAATAACAAAAAAAGGCACAGTAACATGACTGGAACAATACCCAAATAACCCGTACATAAGAACGGAGCTTACGACTACGTTTCAGTCCGCCTTGGACCGTTTACAATGTCACACTATAGTAAGGAGAAAAAGAGGCAATATATGTATATATAGGACAGTAGACAGGGACGGGACAAGAGAGGTAGTAGTAATAGTGGAGTCAGTCAAATACTAAGAGCACTACAAGGGAGTTAGGGGCCTACAAAGAACAAAAACACAGAGGGGAAATAAGTAATAATAAATAAAATATACTATATATACTGCCTCCTCTCTTTTCCTGGCCCAAGTCGGACCGAAACGTCGTCGTAAGCTCCCCCTCCTACATGCGGGTTGTGTTTTAAAAAGAGATTATCTGAATGTATTTTAATGTGGCCTTTGTGGATCCCCGTTTTCCGTTTGCACTTCATTTCATTTAGTGATGTTTCGTTATATTTTTTACTAATACCTAATATAACCTGCGATGACCAAACCTAACAGAGCCTAACCTAAATAAACTGACAAATTTGCTGAAGACAGTATGTGAGATATAGAATAAAAAACTGGTTGTAAATTGGTTAGTTACAATTTACACGAAATGACCCTTCGTTACTTGGAAGGTAGGGCAAGATTCTTATTAAAAGATGTCAAAACATGCAGCCTGTAAATATATTTATACAAGATGTCTTCATTCAGTAATGACAAGCGTACAATCCACTTTTTTTTTTACTAAACTCCTAGACTGGTGAATGCGAGATTATCGATACATAGCCGTGAGATGTTTGTCTACAACAGATACTGCCTTGGAAGCAGAAGCAAAAATGTCCACCCCAAACCATAACAGGCACTAAGTAAGATAAAGTGGAAATGTTAAACCCGTAGGGATCATAGTGTCACGGGGAACTAACACAGCAAAACAGATAAAGCTACATCCATACAGACTGAAACGCACAAAGTATGCGCTTCAGGATCAATAAACTACTAGGAGTTGCGTTTGTGAGTAAACACGACACCGTTCAACGTCATTTACTTTTAATGATCCCTTATCAACCAATATTACAGCTAAATATTTCTAATAAATCATTTTTTCTAAGAAGAGATGGTATGACTATTTTTATTTTTTATGTATAAGCTTGTTTCAATGTTATGTTTTATGAAACACTGAATATTATAAACTTGGTTCAGAACCATGTGCAGATCACGGCCAGCGGAAGTAACGTGGGTTTTTCATGCAAGCCTCAATTACTACACCATATATGTTCAACCAACAAAAATAATGTAACAATACATACACCTCTATATAAACCTAGCTCATACTACGATAACCAATTACTGTCACTTTCTATAAACACGTCACACCAGCTACTATGACATCTAGATATAAAAGATAAACATTCTTTTAACACGGTAATAATCTAAGATACCTGGAGTAGTCACTGAAGGAGCCAGACTTCAGACAGCAGGTGGACGAGTGTACAGGCTCTTCATCGGCCTCGTCGACACCTTCGTTACTGTGCTGACGAAGGGCCTCACACACATCACCATTACGAAGTTTATCGTCAGCATCATCACTGAAGTCAATCAGCACCAGCGGGGCAAGATCACGACCCTGTTGCAGTCTATATGGTGTTTGTACCCGAGTACGATACTTGCTGGAACGGTACTGTGAGTAGGTGGGACTAGGTGGGTGTGACCAACTGATGGCACCTCTTTTGACGTCCTGACTCTCCCTGACGCCATCGACAGAGTGATTGTTGCCATTCACATCCTGGGAGACTGAGTCATCGTCCGGTGGTAATATATGCTTTAACTCTATAGACACATCAGGCAGATTCCTCCTCCAGTAGTTGAAAGCATTGAAGATGTTTAAGGGTTTGTTACCCTCGTGGTCTCTCTTCACTGCCTCCTCACTACTGTATCCACGCTTATTTTGGATATCTCCCCCTACTAGTTCTTCCCCCGTCACAGCTTTAACATTCTGTTCACTCTTATAGCTCCTGGGCCGAATATTCTCTTCAAAATCGAGAAAATGATCAGTGAGAGTCTTGGTTCCCCTCAGAGCAGGTTTGTTGTCATTGTCTGGTGACGTCACTGAGGGTTCCTGGAGCCCCCTGTTGGCCATCTCCTCAACTTCCTGAAAAGAAAACTATAATGAAAAAATTTTTTTTCTTTGAAGCATATAGTCAGTGTTTAGACGACCATTAACAATTGACCTTTTTTAATCATTTTGAGGATTTGTAGGGATAATCTAGGTTAAATAATCGTGCAATATCACTTCTATATAGTGAATATATGTAATTTTTAATTATTCAACTTTAATATATACAATTTTTTTATATGTATTGTTAGTTTCTCGTGTATACTGTATGCCTTACCTTAAGAAAAACTAATATACATTACTCTGTAAATTCCATATTTGAGGAAATCTGCAGAGATTACTAATTTTTCCGTGATTTAATAAGCTTAGTTATACAAGACAAAGGAAAGTGCAATGAAACACGATATAATAATAAAATTGTAGTAGTAATAGTAGTTGTTACTAGTAGTTAAAAACAGTAGTAAACAGTAGTAGTAGTAGTAAGAACGGTAGTCGAGGGGTGTGTGGTAGTAGGTTGATAAAGTAACTCACTGAGAACAAGGCTGGTGGCAACAAATCAATAGCAGGTCTGCCTGGTGGTGGTGGCGGACATTTCAAATCTTTCTGACTGCTGCTGATCATACCTGAAAAACAACCATACTAACTTAGCAAGCAATATACCTCGTAAATATACCGTGTAGCATTACATCCTGCATCATGATCAACACTAACTTAATGTAATTCTTAAAAAAAAAAAATATCCTGAATACAGTTAGCAGCACACTGAATTGTATCAAATACAATATGGATAAAAATTCCAAAGAATTACTTAGAAAAATTCCTTGTTAATGTAAAAAAAATAAACAAGATTAAACCAAAAGAAAATATGAACGAAGGTTTAATTACTTGCCAAGCAAAAACTTTAAACAAAATATTTAAATACAAAAGATAATAACTAATAAGTAATTATAAACTCAGTATGGCAGAAGCAATTCGAGAAGAATGGCCTTAGCAGATGTAGTTATGTAAGTTTAAAGCCTGTCTACTGCACGCGGGCCGAGACTTCAATTCATCTTCACTATAATACTGTATTCGCTAAAGTAACTCATTACATTACATCTAAGTTTACACACAAACCTCGACGCATATACAAAGATATTTATATACCTTAGTACAGTATATATTTACATTACACCTAGCAGAATAACATTCACATAACAGGGGCGCAAACAGTCTCGCCCCCTCACACACGCTCCTCCTCACACACCCCACTTCCCCACACACCCCACTCTCCCCACACACCCCACTCTCCCCACACACCCCACTCTCCCCACACACCCACTCTCCCCACACACCCACTCTCCCCCATGCTTTCATCTTAATGACCTCTGAAGACATTGAATACTCTTTCAAAATGTAATTCAGATCTCTAGATAATACTTTGAATTACGTTACAATTCACTGTCGTTAAATTGCATAACAATATATAACTCGTTTCTCATGGTAGAAGAGTGTATATGCGGATATATACCTCGCCATATATTCCCGTATATTCCCCAAGCAGTTTAATACCTGAAGCTTACTGATGACAGTAGGACTAGCTGTTGGAACTTTGCATACATATGGAGGCGCGGGCACACCTCTTATCAGTTAATATATCACAGCTAGGACACCTCTTAACCAACACGTGAGTATTCCTAGCAGGTCTGGAGTTTGTTAAACACGTGTAAACGTGTAAATTTGAATACAGTGATTGTGTAATAAAATGTGATGCTGATTTTGACCCTTTCGAAAAAATTTCGAGTGAGGGGGGATAAGAACAGCGGCTAAGTGACGCCCGGGAGGGACGCCATATTGAATTTAATGTGCGAGGACTGGACTTAATTATGCAATGTAATTCAGCGTCTCCCGAGGCCAAATTGGGGCGTTTCGGTCTTAATTTGTATCAGGAACCCGTGTTATGTCCCCTGCTGAAGAACTGGGACAGGAAATTTGCGGGACCTCAAGAATTACGTGTGGATGGCAGAAAGTAAAGGATGCAGACATCACTCACAGGGAAGTACACCATTAGTCCTTGCATTTAGATCTCAGCTGGCCAGTGTAGGGTCTAGGTGTTAGGCAGGTGTTGTGGGGTGATCTATCTATAGTAATTAAATGGTAAGTGAAAATAAAAAGTTCTTTTCTAATAACACTACTGTATTATATGTACTGCATTAATAGTTACATTTTTTGTGCACCCAGCAAGTAAACCAAAATAACACAGTCCACAATTTTAATTTTACCAGAATAGCTGGTTTTAACTTTATAATTATTTAATTTAATGTCGGGGCTAGCTTTTTGTGAGTGGGGTGAAGTGGGCAATCGAAGGATTTGCAGTTTAGCGAGCTACTGTGACTAAGTCCCACTTACCTCACCCAAATTATTTGCAGGTAATAATTCAGGTGATGCCCTGTAAGCCTCCTGCAGGTGATTTGCTCACATAATACTAATAATAATTTTCACAGTTCTCTTACACATTCGCATCCCCAAGATACAACTAACATCCGGTTTACCTATTTTTACTACTAGGTTCAATAGGGAAGCAGTGACGTAAGGAAACCTGCCGGCAAGTTTTGTAAGCCCTAGAATTGAATTCGTGACCTACCGGTTGGGAGCTGACCACAGAAGAGGTTAGACAGCCTTCGTAAGGTCAAAGACGAGTAAAACATTTTCTCGTTCTATTTTCTAGGCGGGATGACAACTGGCCTCATAGTATAAAACCAGGAGGTATAACCCAAGAAAGCCAAGAACTGTGGCTTAGTTCCGTTGAGTTCATATGAAATTCCCTGGCTGTTGTGTCAAACATTTGTAGTACTCGTGTGCAAGAAACTCCAGAGCTGCTGAAAACATTGAAGTGCTGGACGAGGCAGCTACATACTGCAGTGCGACACAGGAATCCACACACTGCTGCAATGTATCAAGAGGTATCCACACATTGCTGCAGTGTAACTAACGCACAAGAACACAACACGGTCTGCCATTACCGCTCAGGAACACGTATATTATATTCACGGAGAAGCGTTGAACCTACTGGGGCCAAACATCGTCTAGGCCAGGGGTTCTTAGCCAGAGGTATGGAACTGTTTCTGAAGAATTTGCTTTTATATAAATGATAAAATACTTACAATTTTCTTTCAGCTGTTGTGTTGCTAGCTGTACATATGTAAAGTAAAACCAAGTTTTTGATATCTTTTAAAGTTATATTTGTACCTAGCAGGAATGATGGAGGTAGTTGTGGTGATTTAGACTGTCTGCCAAGGGTATAGGGGGGACACTGGGCAATCCACTGGGGTCTAGCTACAGTTCCAAAGATCGTGAGCCCAGCATTAGGAAAATGAGAGCCACACTTAATTTCAGGAAGTTACAGTTTAGTTTCATAAATTTCAATTACTGTAATTTATTTAGGATAAATAATGTAATATTTCAATGCAAGTGTCGAAGGTGATCTATTGTTGCATAACACTACCAAGATTATATAGTGAATTACGACAATTAAATGACGTTTATAAATTTAGTGATGGGGTAGCGAGAGAGAGTCGAGGAGCGAGGAGGAATGATGGAATAAGAGGGACGGGGGTCATCCCTCAGGAACATCTATTCAATCATGCAGCATAAACTCTGCCGCATAATTGTCTGGTACACCACACTAGTGACCCCGCGGCGGGTAGTACACTACACTACAGTGACCCAAGACGGGTACTGTGTATCATAGGTGCAACACTACGCAGTGACTAGTACTGTTTATCATAGGTACACCATACCAGTGACTCACGTCGAACAAGCAGGTTCTATAGGTAGTAATGTTTTTGTGGGTAAGAAAGTGGCAGCAGAAGATATAACAAAGCAGCATGTATACTAGAGTGTAGCACATTCACCCCCCACACCTGGAAGCTGCAGTTTCCTAAGCTTCCTTTCCAGCTTATATTCTCATGCTTCACGTAGCATCATGCACTGCATCATAAGCTTTAGCGAACGACGCGTGGTTAGTTTTGACTTAAGCTACACCCAATTCTCCTTTCGGAAAGCTTGTTATTAATGGGCTACAGGCTATTATGATTTGCCTCTCATAATAGTGTTTTATACATAAGAAAATTATTGCATGTGCATCTTAGTTCCTCCGTTCTGAGCGGCAGGATACAAACAACATACTCTACAATGGGAGTAACCTACATGTACTGGGATGACTCAATAGGTAGTTGTTTCTCAACAAATGCTGGGCTACTAGGGAGAACGACGGCACCGAAAATCTGTACAATACTGGAAAACTACACGAGAAATTTACATTCCAGGAACACCATGCAAGATTACACACGCCACACACTGACACTGAAGGTCATTGTTACCCTTGTGAGGAAAATTGTTGCCGCTGCTGGATGTGTCGTGGCTACAAGGTCCACTCTTGGTGTCAGTCTTGTTCAAGATGATTTTTGGAAAGCTGTGCTTGCTGCTGCTATCCGCAGACCTTTCTCTCGATTGAGTGCTTGATAATTTAGTTCCCGCTGATGGTTGTCTGGAAGAGGGTTTTCTTACAGAGCCTGAAGCTTTCTTAAATTGGTCTTCTGATAATCGGCTTGGGAGAGTATCTTCTTCCCTTTTCAATATAATTTGTGTTGTGTTATGTCTGTCATTAAATTTGCTAGTACGATAACTTCGTTCTTGAGTGTCCTTACGTGTACTACTTCCTTTGGATACACGGCTGGTGTTGCCGTATAGTTTATCGTGAGGGTATGCTCCTTCGCTAGGGAGGACACTTTGATGATTGCGTCCAGGGGTTTGGCGTCTAGCCCAGTGAGACGTCAAACCCCGGTATGAGGAACCTACAAACGGGTCCCTGCTGAAGGACGAACTTTTGGCTATTTGGTCATTAACGCGGCTACTCAATGTAGAAAATGAGGAAGAGGTTGTAGTGACTAACACTGCTGTCTCTGTCTTATCTGTTGGGCTGGAGGTTTTGTCTGGTCTACGGGGTCCTCGATTGCTAACATCGGCTCTTCTAGACTTTGAAACAGAAGGAGAGTTCCGTACAGTGCCGCTACTTCTTGATGCGTCTGTCCTACTTGAAAGAGAACGGTCTCTTAAAGGAATTCTCAGGGAAAGAGAAGTACTTACTCTGGCGAGATTGGCAACACGAGGCTGTGTGCTCAGCTTTGGGGTACTGCCCATACTCGAAGATTGGTGGAGTCTCATAAGGCTGTCAGCAGGTTGGGACACCTTTAACTTCCTGACGCTACCCCGATTTGATTCTGGTAACCTAGATAAACTTCGACATACAAAACTACCATCCCGTCTCAGGCTGTAGGGTTTACTAGATACTGTGCTGCTGGGCTTCTCTAGAGTCTGGCGTTTGATCATGCTGGAGGTAGCACTTCGGGATCCCAGTCCGCGCTTCATAACGATGCTCATTCGTTGGCTGGAGCTTTTACCTCTGGTGGAGGCCCTGCCGGAGGCATCAGAATTTACAGGCATTTTAACTGAAGGAGTTTTGGGGCTGACGGAGTATTCAACGGAGGAATTAGAGCTCTCAAGTTGTCTGATGGGATGAGTGGTAATGCTGGAGTCACTGACAGTGGTAGTAGAGCTATGTTTGGTGGGTAGAATGTCGAGGTGAGGGACACTGTGATGTGCCGCGCTGGTCTTTGGAGCCTCCCTACCAGGGTCGTGCAGGGCGCGGCCACGGGCGGAGGTTGCCAGGTTGGTGTTACTGCTGCAGGAGCAACTTTATAAGAATATAAAAAACTTCACTCTGCAGACCTGTCAATAGAGAATCTCATTATATTTCATTGTATGTTTTATTGTAGACCTATTTGCCCACGAGGGATAGGCATTTCCTACACCTATTTTGCTTTGAATTTATCCAGCCTATTTTATAAGCCACCCCCCCCCCCACAAGCATTAACTGCAACACACTGCTTGACAATTTGCAACCAGCCGACTGCATTGATATTTAAAAAAATAAGATTAAAAATTAAACAAAGGCATGTAACACTACGTGTCCAGGAATCAGGTAAACACAGTAACCAGAATTTATGAGTTTTCTTTTTCACATTAAACGTGTTATCGCTATTGTTTTCGACCCAATTTTTTACTCATTCTAAGATTGTTTACGCAATGAAAATTGGAGTGTTGGAATATGGGTTTACAAGAATCAGTGTAGTACATAGTCGTCTGTAATGTCAAATGTAGCCTATAATTTAGCATGCTATACAATGTGGAAATACACAAATGCAGTACAATGAAATCTTATATTGGTAATGTTTAGCTCACACAGTAAGTTTTTCAAGTCACATGATGAAGGCCATTGCATGTGTGGAAATTATTTAATTTCCGAAGCTATAGTGCCTCATAAGTGTTTAATGTGTTGATTTGGGTCGAAATGTATTTGTATTTTGAATGGAACCAACTGGGTTCCCGCTGGGCATGCGCAGATGTGCGGGGGTATAGGTCGAACTGGGGCACGAGAGGCGGGAGGTTTTTGAAGGTAGCGAGGAGGCTGGGAAAGCATGGAACCAGGAAACTGGCGTCTCTCTAATGTGTATAATAATTATGAGACATTAAATCGTCTTGTAAATTGCAATGTAATTAATGATAATACGCTAAGTTAAGAGAATGCGTGAAGAGAAATAAGTCGCCTTGCTCCGAGTGAACACGCTAGACCACGTTGTTCCCGCCACGAGGAAAGTGAAGTTCATGGAATCACGACTTCTAAACCGGGACAAACCAACGGATACCTCGTCCTGCTGGAATAAGAACCGTGTCGGTGTAGCAGGATATCGAAAAGAGATGGTGAATGGAGGAAATAAGGAGCATCAATCACCCACAGTTAAGTAACCTTTCTAGTTATAGCAGACTGATACTGGCCAGTTAGGTATATTTTAATTGGATAGGTTATGGGTGATCCAGCCACATCAAGTAACCACC
This sequence comes from Cherax quadricarinatus, assembly GCF_038502225.1. Lineage (NCBI taxonomy): Eukaryota > Metazoa > Arthropoda > Malacostraca > Decapoda > Parastacidae > Cherax > Cherax quadricarinatus. Next base: position 351,200 of record NC_091351.1, on the reverse strand, counting down.
AGAGAATATCTGGCAAGTGGTGGGATTATGTACAAGTGTTTTTTCCTTGATGGGTATATCCATGTGTAACCTACCCCCCCCCCCCTTCATTCAGTTAAACTAATATAATCTATACAGTCCACAATTAATTAGTAGCGCCGTACTTGAGGGTGCTACCCAATTTATACTGGTCTCGGATAGATATGGATAAGATTGTGGCCCGGTGGCCTGGTGGCTAAAGCTCCCGCTTCACACACGGAGGGCCCGGGTTCGATTCCCGGCGGGTGGAAACATTTCGACACGTTTCCTTACACCTGTTGTCCTGTTCACCTAGCAGCAAATAGGTACCTGGGTGTTAGTCGACTAGTGTGGGTCGCATCCTGGGGGACAAGATTAAGGACCCCAATGGAAATAAGTTAGACAGTCCTCGATGACGCACTGACTTTCTTGGATTATCCTGGGTGGCTAACCCTCCGGGGTTAAAAATCCGTACGAAATCTTATCTTATCTTATTGTGAGGGTCGAGGGGCCACCTGCAGTGACCAGTGGTGGTTAAGTTTTCTCACATGTCTACATGGGTGACTATGGTAAACAATATCGTTGTTGTCTCCCAAGGAGATTACTCATATGCATGTAATGTTGAGGTATGTACAAGTAATCACTCCTATAAAATTTTCCATAGCGTGGGCGAAACGTTGTCAATAAAGGATCGCATTATACTTCACAAAAGAAGACACTGATGTCCACTGCAGGCGTGGGTGAAGGTATGTGGGTGAGGGCAAATAAGTCCTCTACCCAGAAAGTGGTAGGGGTGTGGGCGGCACACACGACACTCCCAGCATGGCACAGGATCTCATGGTGTGGGTTTTGTCCACGAGTCACCCACAGTGTGAACAGCGCGTGCAATGAGAGTGCTGTGACTGAAGTCATTACAACTGTTCACTTTCTAGCGCTAGCGTACAAAATTTTCCATTATAATGACTACACTATCACAACCAATTTTTAACTTTAAGCACTGCTACGTTCAGCACCAGTTTGGGGTTATGACAAATTAACGGTGGCATTACAATAATAAGACCAGCTTAGTGTCAAACCGACTCTTCAGTACCAGGAAATACTGGAGACGAATCTCTCCACTACCTATGAAGAAATACTGGCGACTGGATTTTTTATTAGGCAATCAGGGCGATTAAACCTCACACCCGTGATAAGGTGACTGCCTAGGGTTGTGTGGAAGGTTCACGCTTCCTGCTCTACAATAAGATGACCAAGCGTCAGGTGGGCGACACTAACACTGCCACCACACGGAGTCAAGGACGGTTTACAGAGCGCTATTACCGAAAGAGACTTCAACGGTGTGTACAGTTAATAGTAGTAGTAGCAGCAGCACTGATATTTATAAAGCATTTAATTAGAGCACACTACATATGCATCAATTAGAACAATAGTTATAAGTCTGTATAACTAACATTCATAAAAGATTAAAACACTGCTACCCCACTAGTGCGTTTATTAATCATTTACGTAATAAGCTATTCTTAAAGTATCCCCGAGGTCTCGACATACCTCTCGGTGGTTACAAAAACTGTGCCCAGGGCAGGAAATTGTAGCCAAGGATGTATTATTAAGATGTGTTACCATGACACCATAACTCTCACATAGCACCACCTGATTATGAGCTAAACGAGTATGCTCAAGTCTCATTCCATAGAAAGTAATGGGTGTGTGGGGGGCTTGGTGGGTGTCGTGACTACCTATGGTGAGGAGGGCGAACAAGTGTGGGAAGAGACGGGTAAGGAGTGTTGCACGCCAGCTTGCTTGCTTGCTTGCTCGCTCGCTCAGATAGAGCCCTGCACCTTCATTAATCACCAACTGTGATGCCTTCCTAACACTCTGGCTTGTCATATTTTCCCTGTGGCTCGCTATCAGTTCCTCCTTGAGTGCGTAGAGCTCATCCTCTCGGCCTCATCTCTGGCTCTCCTCTTATTGCCTGTACATTGAAAATCCTCCGAACACTAACAGTATATAAATTATTTTCATAGGGAAACACTAAATTCTTATTTATTATACAGCCCCTGGGAATAAGAGAATATCAATTTGATCCATGGAAGAAGAGAACAAGTCCAATTTCATAGATCGATAGTCTTAGGTAAACGTGTAGGACTCCACCCCACCACTCACATTCTTGAAGGGAGTGTCTACGAGGACCTGAGCATGTTAGTTAATGCAGTTGTAAACATATCGAGTACACGAGGCCCATTAAGACTGAATTAAACGAGTCAAGAATACTTTAATCCTTTAAAAAGGGATTAAAGTAAACGAGAGTCATACGCCTCTGTATATACACCTTTGCCTGAGGGGCCAAACTAGTGCAGACTGAAGCTAGTATATGTACTTGCAGCTCATCTCTTAAGATGTTAGGCTCAACAATACAATGGCCACCTCATTGGGTAAACAGTTTTTCTTTGTATATTACAAAGCTGAGCTAATTAGTAGATAAGTCTCGTAATATAGTAAACTTAACTGGTGAAAAAAAAGTAGATACAATCTTATCGTTAACATGATGCGATGTGCCACATCCTGTAGGGTGTGTTTGGACCCATCATGATATAGTGCTTACAATAAGTGTAAGGAGATCAAAGTCAGATTTATGAGATCCGAATGATGAGTTCTGCTATACCTGACGGCTGACTGATTCTCATTAATAACTCAGGTAGTCAGACAAATCTGAGATCTGTGGTCGGGGCCAACCAAATTAGGGTATATATAATTTAAACCAATTAGTGCATTAGGTACAATGAGCAAAGCGGCAATGGCACTTTCAGCTGAAGTCTCTCCATCCCGACTGGCATCCGTCACTGTTTCAAGTCAGTTAATTGTGAAAGAGGATGTTGCTTATAATTTAGTTGCCACACCCGGACTCCCACTTGGAAGCAATTGACATTTCTCTCATTTTCTCAGTTCTCTAGTTTTTCCTTGTGCGGTAGATACTGCCTGTTTGGCAGCACAAATCACTCACCATTCAGTCTTGACATTAACAATATCTGTTAGTAGTTCTGGGGATTATTTTTCCCACGGCCCAGTCTCAGACCAGGCCTCCTAGTTAGAAAGGAAATATTACACGAATAAGAACTATTAAGAATCACAGGGTAAAGTCAAGGCATGTGTACACCTTAGGTACAGACTGAACTTTTACCTGTCATCTTACATATTCTTGTGACAACAGATCAGCAATCCCGCCAAAGTGCAAAAAAATTAACAGGTTTCCATTTCTCTCATTGGACAGGATGGTAGTACTTCTCTGGACGGTTGCTGTCAACCATCCTACTAGCTATTCGTGATAGTATCTATGAAAATAACATTTGTGTACAAGTAGTTGGTAAACATTACCTCTGAGGATGCCTAGGAACAACGAGTTCTGTGGGATTTCTCCCGCCAATGTTTGCAAAAGTAGGAGGCAGAGGTTTTCGCCACGTAGTCTAAATTCTCTCCAACCTGTGAATTATTTTGTGAATTGTGCCGTTACATAACGAGCTCATATAATACTATTCATAATTTTAGGAAACCTTTATGAGAAATTAAGTGAAATTAAGCAACATTAATTTTACTTATGCCTCTAATTTACTAAAACTATTTTGAGAGTTTCAGTAGCAGACTAAGAATTCAGTACGCTTCGTTTTAGGTATGTCGCCCCTTTGGTTGATGGGCCTATATAGGCCGTGTGTGGTCGATCAACCTGCCTGCTTCACTTGAGTTTGAGATCAGCGTAGCAACAATGTGAGTCAGTGTACACTGAGTCATCGTCTACACTGCTGACCTAACTGTGGTCGAGTCTGGGCAGTATGCCGGGTATTGTCTTCCCAATATTTCTCAAAACTGAACACAGTTATGTTACCACGGAGGTGGGAGCCTGGAGAGGGACACAAGACATGTGATGTTTGTTGTCAACACATTCTTCTCAGTTATAAACGTAGGTTAATCTTTTAATAAAATTAAATATGAAGACCTGGAGGCATTATGAAGAGATTCATCAGTGAATTAGAAACTAAAAACCGACACTATGAGGAACGCTCTGGGAAGACTTGCCTCGAAGGGTGTTTACTGGGCAGCGCCACTAATGTTGCTTTTACACAAGTCAAGTCAAGTTGACTCGACTCAACTCAACTTTTAATGTGAACAGTTTCTCAGTAATTACATACAAAATAATGTACCCTTGCATGGTCGAGTCAGTTTTGAGTAGTATGGTGTGAAAGCAGCTTTATCTGCAAATAACTATACCACCATAAAGAATACAAGAGTTAAGAGCCATTAGCGATACTACTGATATAACAAATAAAACAGCAATATTTTTTTGTGAGCCTAGAGTATGCAAGCAGTGGTAGGCCACATATGGAGGGCTGGATAGGTCAACAAGGGCACTGAAGTACGCTAGTGTGGTGATGGGCGCTACTAAGGGAACTGTTCCATTTCAGGTTCAACAGCTAAGATAAATTTTGATTTAGAAGTTACATAGAAAAACACTGGTTTCACAACCGTATTGTGGATGGGTGAAAAAAACGTTCAAGTTGCGCCACTGAAACAAACACTTGCGTAGGTTAAGCTTAAGTCAGAGTCAACCAGCACTTGACAACACTTCACGACACACTAACGTTGTTTCCACATTGTGCTTTCAGTATGAATTAGACATGAGTGGGCACACGAAAGTATACAATTGGTATACGTCTACAATAAAGATACCCAGATGTTGCACATGTGTCTTAATTTCATCAATTGGTATACAGTACCGACAAGTTGAGTAAGATACATGTGCAACTCCTGGGTATACTATTTACTGACGTAAAGTCGCAAAGTGACCCCTTACAAGACTGACAGTGTCATCACCTCAAAATTACCTCTCCACTTCTAATGTCTCCAGCGCCATAATCGAATGTATTCGATTTAAGAAGCCTAATGCGCAGGCGAAACGTTTCTACAATCACATACCCAAGTGTTGCACACGTCTTATAAACCAGCATGGGCTAGCAGTCTACTGCAACGTAGGGAATTATAGTGTTTACTGCAGTTAAATATTAAGCCGAGTTCTTGCCTTAACTATTGCAACAGCTCTTGTACAAATGATCGGCATTGTTTGTGTTCCAGTTTATGAAGTAACAAGTAATATAAAGTCTTTCGAGTATCATATATTTTAAACAACACACACTAATATAGTATGATAATTATTAAAAGATGAAGTTTCATGGATACAAAGGATAAAGCTTAGTGTCCCAGCTAGGTCGACACCACCTGTACCCACCTAGGTCGATACCATCTGTACCTCGCCAATGTGTGAATGAAAGGATATTTTATGGTAAGATACACCTGTGTACCAACGTCAACAAAACCTCACACAGTCTTCCTCACCTTCCTACATATACGTTGAAATAAGTGACGAGAGTATTCACTGCACATGACACACCTTGGTCTCATTTGTCATTTGTGATGGAGGTATTTTTTTTTCACTGTCTACGATCACTGTCGACCACGAAACCTGACACATGACCACACTCACCACAAGCGTGCACTGCCGCTATATACAACACCTTAAATGTGCTTCACTTGCTGCACTATCAGAGAAAGATATCTTCTGTATCCCCTAAACTAAGTTCCCTTCCCTCTACCTCAATTCATGCAAATGTGATATTACATAATGTGCATAATTTTCCAATGCAGCTAAATATCAGCGTTGAAAATTTTAAGTCGATCATCGGAGGCATTCACAAAGTGGAAAATCCTAGAGGGACTAGTCCCAAATCTGCACATGTTAAAATAGTTTCGCCACGAAGCTGTGCAATTCTTATCTAAACTATTTCTTTGTCTATCATGATACGATATAATTATGCTGTTTCCCTGATACAATGTTGTCCGCGACCTCATCTCGTATACAGGTATTAAGTTGTAGGCTGTCAGGACCATTAAGGCAGTAGTGTGAGAATAAGAGTTGTGGGAGGCACAGGGCAAGCAATTTGTGTGGCACTACTATAAATTTCATTGTCCTCTACATACATACATGTGTTGTTATATAACGTCACCTTTTGTCTTTGTTGTCCCTGCGGATAATATAAACTTTTCTGGGAAACAGACTGCCTAGGACCTATCAGTGGATTAAAATATGCGCAGCCAGCAGCAACAGCCTGGTTGATCAGGCGCTGATCCACCAGGAGGCCTGGTCACAGACCGGGCCGCAGGGGCGTTGACCCCCGAAACTCTCTCCAGGTAAACTCCAGGTGTACATCAAGTAACTTCTTCAGCACATTACACTTCGTCCACAAGCTAAGCTTAAAGCCTATCGTCTGCAAGTGGGTCATTAACGCCATAAATCACCTGTACACTAGTGATCATGTCTGTTTTATCTGTCATACTATATAATTCAGGTCAATACTGAACTTGTGTATGCATCTCATTCTGCAGTTCTAGAGTGTTCATAATTAATTAAAACTAGTATACTGTATTTAATTACTTAGTTAAAAAAATAACCTATTAAGACCTACTCAAATAAGGTATCGTCAGTTTAAAAATTTACCAATATCTATTAAGCCATGCGTCTATCATTTCAAGCATATAGTTACCTAACTAAATCATAGGCTCACTAGCATCAAATAATCTAAGCAGGCCTAGCCACCTTAAAAACAAACCTAGTGACCACACACCGAAACTTATTCATTATATCCTGCCGCGTAAATCTGGTCTTGTCTATGTCACTTGGGACGACCTCGTATTTCTTGTTTGTCACGTGGCTGGTCATCATCTTGCTGCCCTTCACACGCACACAGTTTGATGGAATAGTTGATCGTGATAAATAATACACACATTATCTCCTCATTAGTACTTGTGTGTAGTTAAGTGCTTGGATCGTATATAACACTGTCTACTGGGTCCAACAGCCCTAAATTTATATTTTGATTACCATTTCTAGTAACATTCTAGACAATACTTTTCTTGCGTTCATTTGATGCTGACTAACTAGCACGGATGTATGAATCACCGAGCACATTTAAGAGGATAAATTTCAAGCTTCATAACATTATTCACTGGACTAGACACTTTATAACGTGACTTGAATATTATGGTAACTGGTGACTATAATCCCGAGTAGCAGTAAAAACAGCAGGAGCAACGAGTGTGGTTATTTTGTGTGTACACTGTCAGGTGAAGACCAATACTAACCTGACTCCAGTCATCTAGCCTGGTCTTGCCCTCTCAACTCCACTAACCTTCGCTCACTCATTCAATTCACTAACTTACGGATATTAAAAATATTTTTTACACAACTTTTAATTATGTTTCATCTAAATTATAAGTTTCTCAAACTTCATCTTTTATATAACCGAAAAAAAGACAAAAATACGCAACAAATCGTTGAAATAAAACTATTTTACTTCTTATATATTAGAAGATATACCAGCTTGATAATATTAACGTATTACATCAGGTATATCTCAACTTGAATTTACCAACAAAAATATATGGATAATTTTCTCCAAGATACTCAGACGAACGAAAAATAATGAAACGAACACTAAGAAAGGGAAAGTTAGTTGCCAAAGAAGGAATATTTGTGATGTTCATCTCTTATCGCACGCAACCCGCCACACACACACACACACACACACACACACACACACACACACACACACACACACACACACACACACACACACACACACACACACACAAAATAAGATTATTGTTAAATGTCTTGGAAATTTTCAAAAATGTTTTTAGGTCTTCCTAGACGAGGTGACGATAATGCGTAGTGAAGCAAGTGATAGAAGATATTGTACACACTGTTAGTACATGATTAATGCACATCACTGCCATGCAAGTTGCATCTTAAATAGCATCACTTGCACCTGCAACGTGGTGTTCTTAGGACACCAGCGTCAGTAGCACCTGCAACGTGGTGTTGTTAGGACACCAGTGTCAGTAGCACCTGCAACGTGGTGTTGTTAGGACACCAGCGTCAGTAGCACCTGCAACGTGGTGGTGTTAGGACACCAGTGTCAGTAGCACCTGCAACATGGTGTTGCTAGTCTTCTAAGACTACACAGTATCTTTGCATGTTTCCTGCCACGATCTTCTTCTCGCGCTAACATAATTCCTTACTCTCGATCGATAGAATATAATTAACAATAAATAAGAAAGACTAACATAACACTCAGTCCGCTACATTACACACTCGCTTATTAAATACTTTCATCATTTTATACAGTAACTGAAGTAACATCCAAAGGAGATAAATTTCAACTATCTTATCACCACTTGTCAATTTAAGGGATAAAGCACAAGGATGAACATAAGCTTCTTTCTAATGCCTCCAGACAGTGGAAGTGGAGCAGTAATGGTTATTTTGAAGAGTTAATTATCACAGCATCATACAAATGAATTATTCTTGGCTCGAAAGCTGAATTACAGCAAAGCTATTTTTATATTTAAAAAAAAAGATAATATAATACACACACACACACACACACACACACACACACACACACACACACACACACCCAGTAGGATACCCAAGTGTTAAAATTTTGAAGCCTATCAGATAAGGTTCTCGTGTTATCACAGAGAAACGAAGATTGAGAATCGTCCATAAATTTGACCAGAGGGCACTTGTATATGTCAGAAGGCACTTGTATATGTCAGAAGGCACTTGTATATGTCAGAAGGCACTTGTATATGCCAGAAGGCACTTGTATATGCCAGAAGGCACTTGTATATGCCAGAAGGCACTTGTATATGCCTGAAGGCACTTGTATATGCCTGAAGGCACTTGTATATGCCTGAAGGCACTTGTATATGCCTGAAGGCACTTGTATATGCCTGAAGGTGCACGAAACCTTCCATAATTACATTATACTAGCGTTGAAAACTTGAAAGTAGATCGGAACAGGCGTTCTCAGTTATAAACGAAAATCTATAAGGAAAATCTGTTGGGAAAAATATACACACCGATTAGTGTGGATTACTTAAATCAACGTTTTATGAACTACAGTATTCTTGATGGTGGAGCAGAGGTGACATGCAGCTTAACGATACTAGAGTAGTCAATATGATTCAAACTATAAACCAGCTACCTAGCAATAAACAGGTGCCTATAAATTAATTTGTTGGTCGCATTCTGTGGAAAGATCAGTGGAAATAAACTACAGCGGTACTACTATTTGATTCAACAACAACAAACCTGGAGTGTACTAGGATGGGGAAGTGTACCAGGAAGCAGGAGTGTACCAGGAGGGGGAAGTGTACCAGGAAGCAGGAGTGTACCAGGAGGGGGAAGTGTACCAGGAAGCAGGAGTGTACCAGGAGGGAGAAGTATACCAGGAAGCAGGACTGTACCAGGAGGGAGAAGTATACCAGGAAGCAGGACTGTACCAGGAGGGGAAGTGTACCAGGAGGGGGAAGTGTACCAGGAGGGGGGGAGTGTACCAGGAGGAGGAAGTGTACCAGGAGGGAGAAGTGTACCAGGAGGGGGAAGTGTACCAGAAGGCAGGAGTGTACCAGGAAGCAGGAGTGTACCAGGAGGGGGAAGTGCACTAAAAGGCAGGAGTGTACCAGGAGGGGGAAGTGTACCAGGAAGCAGGAGTGTACCAGGAGGGGAAAGTGTACTAGGAGGCAGGAGTGTACCAGGAGGGGGAAGTGTACCAGGAGGCAGGAGTGTACCAGGAGAGGGAAGTGTACCAGGAGGCAGGAGTGCACCAGGAGGGGGAAGTGTACCAGGAGGCAGGAGTGCACCAGGAGGGGGAAGTGTACCAGGAGGCAGGAGTGCACTAGGAGGGGGAAGTGTACCAGGAAGCAGGAGTGTACCAGGAGGGGGGAGTGTACCAGGAGGAAGTGTACCAGGAGGGGGAAGTGTACCAGGAGGCAGGAGTGTACCAGGAGGGGGAAGTGTACCAGGAGGCAGGAGTGTACTAAGAGGGAGAAGTGTACCAGGAAGCAGGAGTGTACCAGGAGGGGGAAGTGTATCAGGAAGCAGGAGTGTACCAGGAGGGGGAAGTGTATCAGGAGGGGTGAGTGTACCAAGAGGCGGGAGTGTACCTGGAGGGGGAAGTGTACCAGGAGGCAGGAGTGTACCTGGAGGGGGAAGTGTACCAGGAGGCAGGAGTGTACCAGGAGGGAGAAGTGTACCAGGAAACAGGAATGTACTAGGAGGGGGAAGTGTACCAGGAAGCAGGAATGTACTTGGAGGGGGGAGTGTACCAGGGAGCAGGAGTGTACTAGGAGGGGGAAGTGTACCAGGAAGCAGGAGTGTACCAGGAGGGTAAAGGGTACCAGGAGGGGGAAGTGTACCAGGAAGCAGGAGTGTACTAGGAGGGGGAAGTGTACTAGGAAGCAGGAGTGTACTAGGAGGGGGAAGTGTACTAGGAAGCAGGAGTGTACCAGGAAGAGGAAGTGTACTAGGTAGCAGGAGTGTACCAGGAGGGGAAGTGTACCAGGAAGCAGGAGTGTACCAGGAGGGGGAAGTGTACCAGGAAGCAGGAGTGTACCAGGAGGGGGGAAGTGTACCAGGAAGAGTGTACCAGGAGGGGGAAGTGTACCAGGAAGCAGGAGTGTACCAGGAGGGGGAAGTGTACCAGGAAGCAGGAGTGTATCAGGAGGGGGAAGTGTACCAGGAAGAGTGTACCAGGAGGGGGAAGTGTACCAGGAAGAGTGTACCAGGAGGGGGAAGTGTACCAGGAAGCAGGAGTGTACCAGGAGGGGGAAGTGTACCAGGAAGAGTGTACCAGGAGGGGGAAGTGTACCAGGAAGCAGGAGTGTACCAGGAGGGTAAAGGGTACCAGGAGGGGGAAGTGTACCAGGAAGCAGGAGTGTACTAGGAGGGGGAAGTGTACTAGGAAGCAGGAGTGTACTAGGAGGGGGAAGTGTACTAGGAAGCAGGAGTGTACCAGGAGGAGGAAGTGTACTAGGTAGCAGGAGTGTACCAGGAGGGGGAAGTGTACCAGGAAGCAGGAGTGTACCAGGAGGGGGAAGTGTACCAGGAAGCAGGAGTGTACCAGGAGGGGGAAGTGTACCAGGAAGCAGGAGTGTAACAGGAGGGGGAAGTGTACCAGGAAGAGTGTACCAGGAGGGGGAAGTGTACCAGGAAGCAGGAGTGTACCAGGAGGGGGAAGTGTACTAGGAAGCAGGAGTGTACTAGGAAGCAGGAGTGTACCAGGAGGATGTGTACTAGGTAGCAGGAGTGTACCAGGAGGGGGAAGTGTACCAGGAAGCAGGAGTGTACCAGGAGGGGGAAGTGTACCAGGAAGCAGGAGTGTACCAGGAGGGGGAAGTGTACCAGGAAGCAGGAGTGTACCAGGAGGGGGAAGTGTACCAGGAAGCAGGAGTGTGCCAGGAGGGGAAAGTGTACCAGGAAGCAGGAGTGTACCAGGAGGGGGAAGTGTACCAGGAGGGGGAAGTGTACCAGGAAGCAGGAGTGTACCAGGAGGGGGAAGTGTACCAGGAAGCAGGAGTGTGCCAGGAGGGGGAAGTGTACCAGGAAGCAGGAGTGTACCAGGAGGGGGAAGTGTACCAGGAAGCAGGAGTGTACCAGGAGGGGGAAGTGTACCAGGAAGCAGGAGTGTACCAGGAGGGGGAAGTGTACTAGGAAGCAGGATCGTCCTCCTCGTATATTACGACACTATTATCATGCTTCACCACGACTCCTATCCTACTGCCGCTGGTACTTTTTTTTTATCCAACATTTATGGTAGCGACATTAACGCTCACGGGGATTATTTCGCAGCTGAGAAACCAGACTATTTGTAAGTATCCTCGTAGCGTACTGATTATCGTAATTACGAGGTATTCTATAAAAAAGTTTTTTGTCTGACAACTTTACGAAATTAATATTGCATCTCTAAGATGTGCACAGATCAACAATATATATCCACCGAGGGATGTATATGGTCAAGCATAACATTTCTGACATTCCACTTCCAAAACACGTAGGATCGAGCCTCCACCAGCTCCTTGTGCTGAATTGACTGCACGTGATTACTACCTCAGAAAATACAAGACCATGTTATTGCTCCATCACAGTTGTAATGCATAACATGTACACAAACAGAAAAAAAAGTTAATCTAGAAGGGAGTAAGGTGATGAAGGTAACAAAAAACATTTAGGCAATGATAAATTGAATGTCAGACTGAAGGGAGCGTGGAGGAAGTGAATATACTGAGATATTTGGAAGTAGACATGTTTACAGATGGATCTATGAATGATGTGAACCTTAAAATAGCCCCGTAGCTCGATCGTAGCGCACTCAGCTCACACACTGAGGTACAGAGTTCGAATCTCCTCCGGTACGGCTGGTAAATATTAGGAACGTGCTTCCATAAGACAATTGCTGTCCCTGTTCACCCATCAGTAAAATGGGTACCTGGCAGTTAGTCGACTGGTGTGAGTCGTACTTCTTCTTCTTCTTCTTTTTGATTTGCCGGTACTCTCCCGGCCCGGGCCTTTTCCAAGTGGTGGCCCGGCCTTGGCTCCCTCTTTAGGGAGTGTCTGAGACCTAAGTCTCCCATGGGAGGAGGCACAAGTATCTCCTCATCTTTGGGACCAACTGTCCCCAGGCCTAGCCACAAGCTAGGCCTCTCTGGTCTGTCATCCCCGCCCCAAGGGGGCTAATGGGAATGACAGTCTTATGAGCTAAAGGCTCGGGCACCTACCCTACCCTAGAAGGGTTAGGCATGGTGTCGATGTGTGTGCGAGTCGTATCCTGGGACAAAACTGACCTAATTTGCCAGAAATGCACTGCATAACAAGGGGCTTTCTATATAGTAGTATGTCATTGATGTCAGCTAGGCTTGTATACTATGTACATGTAGTAAATAAGTTATTATTATTAATTATTATTATTATTATTATTATTGAATAAATACGAGGAAAAGTTTGGTGTTCAGGCATGTGTGCAAGAATATTGGTTTATGTGTGGAAGGGAACACTTAGGTAATGTACCACAGTATAATGGCACAGATACTTAGATTTTTTTAGATTTTGCCACCGAAGTGGCTAGTTTATTGTGCACCCCATATCCATCCTGTGGACGGTAGCTCAAGAGCATATGGATACACAAAAGGCCCAGGAACTAGGCCCCAAAGGGTTAACAGGAATACATATGGATTTATATCTACATATCTATAGGTCACTTATCTGTTACAAGCAAATTTAGGAAATTTGCTTATTATATCTGGTATCTTATTTTTATTAATAAGATATCTTGACATGTCACATAGGTTATTATAACATCTCTGTATTCCTCAGTAAGTGGACAATTAAGCACAGTGTTCAAGACAGTGACCATATGCCTGATCACAATTTACATTTAGTTTGATCATCATGCGTGTCTCCCAAACTGCCAGAAGTACTTGTAACCAAGCCTAAACCTGGCCACTACAACATCAGTCAGTCTGTTGACATTGCTCGTTGCTCCATAAACATACTTATCTATGTTCGTGTTATAATAGTGGGTTATAGTGCGAGGCATGGGTTTTAAATGTTGCAGAGAGATGGTGGTTAGAGGCAGCGCAGAGGTCATGTTGGAGAACGATATGTTGTGACTATTATAAAGAGAATTTAGGATTATAGAAATTAAAAGGCGACGACGGAGAGTTGAGGAGGGGTTGGTCAGGTGGTTTGGGTATGTAGAGGGGTTGGAAAGGGATGATCAAGAGGGTTTATAAATCTTGGGTGGAAATTAGAAGTTGGAGAGGCCCTCAGAACAGGTGGAGGGAGGGGGTGAAAGACAGATTTATAGGGACTTAACATCCAGCAGGCTTGTGCGAGCGTGTTAGATAAGAGTGAATGGAGACGTGGATTTTAATGGACGTGCTGTTGGAGTGTGAGCAAGATAACGTTAATGGAGGGATTCAGGGAAGACCAGTTTACCGGACTTGAATCCTGGAGGGGTGATGTTGCACTTTCGAGGGTTATCTAAATTGCAATGTCAGCACTTCTGGAATGATGGTGAAAGGCTTTTTTATTTTTGGATCATCCTAACTCGGTGGGAGAAAGAGCAATTTTAATAAATAAATACAATATATATATAATTAGTTTTTTTTTTTTTTTGTAGTTTAGGGTGTGGCAGTGTTGAGACGTGCTCAGTCTGTTAAGACCATGATAGACGATCCTCCTTAGTCTGGTCCTTAGCTAATCCACAGCACCTGCACTCCTCCACACGCCCTCTCTTGCACTAGTGTGGGCGTGACAATGCTATCTCCTTTCTTCCTTGCTAACCTCAATGCAGTTCATGCCCCAAGCCACCTGTAATTAGGTTATTAACAGCGCTGTACTGTCACTGTGTGCGTAACACCTGCTGCCAGTCACTGCACCATACTGCCAGTCTTCTACCATTAAGGTTAATTTTCATAGCTAATGTACCAATATTTTACGATATGACTAGGCTGATTCGCCGGGTCACCATCTGGAAAAGACCCGGGCCGGGACATGTACTGGCGAATCATTCAAGCCTAGACTGATACTGCTGAAAGTAATGCTGCATGGATTCAGTGCCCATGAGTATGGTGTTACGCATAACAATTTACTTTATTCTTGTGTTAGAGGATTGCATTACCTGTTATCACTTGTCATCAGTATCAGACACCTGCATTTAAAGTTAAGTGCACAACTGTTCAATACCAAGGTACAACAAGTCTGTATAATGTACCATCACTGGCAGTCTTTGCAATCCGATTTCTGTACGATATTAATGTGGAAGCACTAAACCCGTACGAGTCAAAGAGCTGGTGGAATTTGAGGTAATTCGGCTTATCTAAAAAAGAGGAGGACAGCTCCAATTCCCTGAATAGAGCCCTTCACCACCATCAAGGTGCTTCGAAGGGCGAAATTTCCGTTAAATTCATCTATCCGTAAATATTTATCTATACACTAATCACCAAGACTTATGAGGACGAGAAAATGCTTAACCTCTTTAATGTTTAATATTATCAAGCAATATGGTAATGTCTTACCTTCCTAGGAAGCTTCTCATGATGGTGGATGGTCGTTCCATTAATTCTTTAAGATTATCCAATACACTTCACAAAATGTTCGGCACAACACTGTTTTGGGGGTCAGTGTAGCCCACAGTTATGACAGTAATTGTGCACAACAGTGCTATGTCTGCCCTCCTCACACCCCTCCTTACCCCTCTTTACCTACCCAAATGCCAACCTCCCAACCCCTTATCCATCCCAACTCCCCAAAACCCCCCCTCTCATGCTGACCTACACCCCAAAAAATGGTTCTGGTGTTTGCCAGATAATTTATGTACATAATTAGTTCCTCAGGTTTAAATCCTATCCACAGTACGCGGGTTGTCAAGGCTTAATTTCGTCTGTACACAAGCCACCAGAAATACTTTAATGCTTAAACTAGGAGTTAAGTTATGTTTATTACTGACGGGTTTAAAAACCATCAACTGCAGGTGAGTCATTAAGGCTTCATTTAACTTGTATAATCACCTCAAGAAAATTTAATCCTTATTTTAAGGAAAATATTCAGTGCATATAAGCTGGGGGATACACACATCTCAGTGTACATCATATACACAGATATGAACATATCAATGTATATACCAAAATATGCACATCCAGTGAAAGATATTCAAAGCTAAATGTCTACACACAGATATACACAGCTCAAGTGGTTGGTTTGTTAACTGGGTTTAAAGGTGTTGACTAAACAGAAGGACATTAGGGTTGCATATACCTTGTTACCACCACATTCAGCCTATATATATCTCAGAGTGTATATAACATTGTAGCTCAGCATATAAACTATATACCCGAATAGTTATTGGTCCCTCTGCTGCTATAAAGTGTGTTAATGTACACAAAAATAGTTGTGATCCCCTGCCCTCGGATCAGTGCGTGTATACTCGCCTATTTGTGGTTGCAGGGGTCGATTCACAGCTCCTGGCCCCGCCTCTTCGCTGATCGCTGCTAGGTCCCCTCCCTGCTCCAAGAGCTTAATCATACCTCTTCTTAAAGCTATGTATGAATCCTACCTCCACTTATATCACTCCAGATTGTTTCACTTCCTGATAACTCTGTAACTGAAGAAATATTTCCTAACATCCCTGTGACTCATTTGAGTTTTCAACCTCCAGTTGTGACCCCTTGTTGCTATGTCATATCTCTGAAGTGTTCTGTCCCTGTTCACCTTGTCAATTCTGTTCGGTATTTTATGCGTTATTATCATATTTCCCTTATCCCTCCTGTCCTCTACTGTCATAGGACATACCCCGTAGCTCTTGACGTGCTTGACCAGGTGTGGATTCCATACTGGTGCTGTTCACTCCAATATGGGCCTGATGTACATAGTGTACAGTGTCTTGAATGACTCTTTACTTGGGTGTCAAAACGCTGTTCTTAGGTTTGCCATTCACTCGTATGCTGCAGCAGTTATTTGGCTGATGTGCGCCTCGTATGTGTTTGGTATGATACTCGCCCCAAGATTCTTTTCTTTGAGTGAGGGTTGCATCCTTTGACACCCTAGCATGGCACATATAGTGCCTCTGCTCTCTTTCCCAGGATCCATGGAGAGATGTCTGGGCCCACCGCCTTTGAGGTATCTAGTTCGCTTAGCAGTCTCTTCACCTCCTCATCCTCGGTCATGTGTAATGTGTGTTCAGCACTTGTTGATGTATCCTATCACCCCTGTTTGCTGGAAGCCTGTCTGTCTCCACTGAAAATACCCCCTTAAATCTCGTGTTGAGCTCCTCACATACTTTTTGGTCATTTCTTGTTATCTACCCTCTTTCCTGCCTCAGCCTGATTATCTCGTTCTTGACTGTTTTTCTTCCTGATGTTGTTGTACAACAGTTTTGCACAACCACATAGCTTCCGATGCTATTTCATTCTTACACTGCTTTTGGCCTTCGTCCTTATCCAGGCATATTCATTTCTGGCTCTTCGGCTCATCTTATTTTTTCTGGGTTTCTTGTCTTCTATACTTTTTCCATGTTCTAGTGCATTTATCTTTGGCCTTTCTACACCTTCGGGTGAACCAAGGGCTCGTTCTGGACTTCCCATTGTTGCTGTTGTCCTTGGGTACTATTCTACCTCCTTGAACTTTGTGGTCATGTGCTCCATCACTTCAGTTCTGTCCCCCCCCCGCTCTCTTTCCCACTGCACCTCATGCAGGAATTGTCTTATGCCTATGTAGTTCCCTCTTTTGAAGGTTGGCTTCTCACATCCTTCACGCGCTGCTTCACTCTCCACCTTTACTTCCACAAGGTATTTAAAATTCAGTACTGTGTGATATCCCCTACGTCAGAGCCACTTGGAATGAATACTAGGTTCATCCTCTTCTCTCTGATTGTATCCCTAACGTATTGGTGCATGTTCTCCATTATCACCTCAAGGGTTGACAGGCTCTTTAATTTGGTTTTAATCCTGTCGACTATACGAGGGTCATTATGTTCCATGTAAAGTGTTCATCAAAACACACACACACACACACACACACACACACACACACACACACACACACACACACACACACACCATAGCCCAAGTGTCAATCGACAAGTGCCTTTGGCAACTAGTAACTACTGTATAATACTGTTGCTTCTCCTTAGGCTGCGTTAAAGAAGGCTGGCTCGAAACAGTCAATCACAGTAGTGCAGATTACTCAAACACATCTAACGCAACCAATCAGCAATTTGCAATTGCTTGCAGGCGCATTATTGGCTAAATAAGCCCCACTCACGCAAATTACTGACGACTAATTCTTTCAGGACATCAACCACTCGACTTCTGGACAAATGTGGCCTATAATCAGAAATATTTCAAAATCAAACAGCTCTGCTTGATCATCACTAACCCACGACGTATGCAGACATGCTGCTTGACCTGTATGCAAAAGTTTCTAGCATGGAAGATATGCCTCAGAGCAGTCAACTTCACTTGACCAACTCAAAAGAAAGGAAGGAATGTCAGAATCATTTCTGCTTGTGAGAAGATAGGTGTACATGATACCAGTTGCTTGAAATCCTTTGAGCTTCACATTGTAATAAAAGAAGGAGAGCCACCTTATCTGGGAAAGACTGCATAAGCTACATTTTTTATATTTACAATGAGCTTCTCAACAACCCTTTTCCTTGATGTGTAGGTTCAACCTGACAGCTGGACAGTCTCTCAGCACGCCCTTTCCAAAACCGAACTCATACAAGTTATGCAGTATACTTCCTCCTTCAAGGCGTATGCCTTTTCCAATTCATCAGTTCTAGCATGCATCTGAAGGCCGATATGTGATGGAATTGCATTTGAACACTGACTCCACTGTCGACAGTTATACCATACCTGCGTTTTACTTCTAACACATGTATTGCACAATTAACATTCATGGATTTAACATTTTTGGATGATAAAAAATCACAATATTAAATATATAGACACAGGTGAGTGGAAAGAGTACAACAAATAGTTTAGTTTGACAAGAGCGACTCTACAAACTGCACCAGCGGGTTGCTGAACGGAGGAGTATCGTACGTAGCTTCATGACGAAACTTTGAGTGTGATATAATAAAGTTCTCTGATGAATGTGAATTATTATTATTATAATCAAGGGGGAAGCGCTGATTATACAATGTGGAAGGTGCTTAATTCAGGGAACTGGAGCACAGATCCAATTCCCTAAATCAAGAGCCCCTCACCAACATCAAGGAACCTTCCTTGAGGGGATGAATGTGAAGAATAGTAACTTGGTGCTGGGAAATGTCGCTGTTCTCTTACTTGACATAGATCGTGTCTTTAATTCATTTATAAGTCAGTTTCAGAT
This sequence comes from Cherax quadricarinatus, assembly GCF_038502225.1. NCBI lineage: Eukaryota > Metazoa > Arthropoda > Malacostraca > Decapoda > Parastacidae > Cherax > Cherax quadricarinatus. The sequence continues at coordinate 332,422 of NC_091351.1, read as the reverse complement.
ATACAGATACTTTAGAGGTGTATTCACATGTGGCAAAGAAACTATGAAGAATTTTGGAGCCAGTGTTTGAAATGATTTGCCTGAGCATATTAACACCAGTGAGGACATTTCTTTCAGTGCCTGGAATATCAAGTTCTTCTTCGGCGGCACTTTTCGCAACCAGGATTTCAACTTGAGCGGGATGAAGGGGCTTAAGGAAGGAAAAAAAATCGAAGAAATCAAATCTAAACACTTTTATTTAGTATGTATACGAAATTTCTCGAACTTTCGTGCTTTCTTGGTTACTAGTCAATATAATATAATGAAACTTAGTAACTGAAAATAAAAGTATTTGCATATGAGGAGGGCTTTAGCCCCATTAGCCACTTCTTGCCTCGAGGCTGCGCCAGTCTTGGTGCTACATGGACAAGGAACATAATAGGATGATCTTTATTGCTTCCATCTGCCATTTCCCAAGTTCTCCAAGCTTCCAGTTTGACAAGAGCTAGTAGGAATTAAGGATAGTCAATCAGTGATCTAATGGAAGCAAAATGCATATTTTTTTTATGATTTTCACTAACTCCATAGTTAATACCTACTGTAGTGAGTAGTCGGTACTTTTGTGGTATGTTTTCGTATGGAAACAGTTGACAATCAACACATACACTCTGTGTATTGTTTACATGCAATAACACTTAATACAATTTTTTAACAAATACTGTATTAACTAAGGATAGAGTTAATGGTACCAGTGTTAGGTAAAAGGACATGTGCAACTAATGCGACATTTTCTTGTGGCAACATTTCGCTCTCAAGGAGCTTTGTCAAGTTGTTACTGACAATACTGGGAGATGCAAAGCATAGTAGATGTAGATAGTGGTGGTAGTGGTGGTGGTGGTTGTGGTAGTAGCAATATTACTAGTACCACTACTACTGCTACTACTACTACTACTACTACTACTACTACTACTACTACTACTACTACTACTACTACTACTACTACTACTACTGCTACTGCTGCTACTACTACTACTGCTGCTACTGCTGCTGCTGCTACTACTACTACTACTACTACTACTACTGCTACTACTACTACTACTACTACTACTACTACTACTACTGCTACTGCTGCTACTACTACTACTGCTGCTACTGCTGCTGCTGCTACTACTACTACTACTACTGCTGCTACTGCTACTACTACTACTACTACTACTACTACTACTACTACTACTACTACTACTGCTGCTACTGCTACTACTACTATTACTAATACCAGTAGGACTACTACTTTCGCCTACACAGTAGGCTTCTTCAGTCAAGTACAGAAAAGTTGATAGAAGCAGAAGATACTTGAAGACGATGTAATCAGTCCATCACCCTTAAAGTTTTGAGGTGGTCAGTCCCTCAGTCTGGAGAAGAGCATTGTTCCATAGTATGAAACAATATGGAGATGAAGTGACAGGATGGAGCTTTTATAGCGCCAAGAGGTGAGACGTAGGCCACTAGGAGAGGTAAGAACTCAGATGTTGAAAGGTCAGGTCCCTCTCAAATCCAGCCGCTCTCACTAGTGGAAGTTGTCGAAGTTGATTGCAGGTCTGTACCAAGATACCCTTGTGTTGCAGTGTCTGACAGATTGAACATTAAAATGGTATAAAATACCGACAGGTTGTTAGGTAAGACACATATGCAACAGTTAGGTATCTTTATTATGAAACGTTTCGCCTACACAGTAGGCTTCTTCAGTCAAGTACAGAAAAGTTGATAGAAGCAGAAGATACTTGAAGACGATGTAATCAGTCCATCACCCTTAAAGTTTTGAGGTGGTCAGTCCCTCAGTCTGGAGAAGAGCATTGTTCCATAGTATGAAACAATATGGAGATGAAGTGACAGGATGGAGCTTTTATAGCGCCAAGAGGTGAGACGTAGGCCACTAGGAGAGGTAAGAACTCAGATGTTGAAAGGTCAGGTCCCTCTCAAATCCAGCCGCTATCTTGGTACAGACCTGCAATCAACTTCGACAACTTCCACTAGTGAGAGCGGCTGGATTTGAGAGGGACCTGACCTTTCAACATCTGAGTTCTTACCTCTCCTAGTGGCCTACGTCTCACCTCTTGGCGCTATAAAAGCTCCATCCTGTCACTTCATCTCCATATTGTTTCATACTATGGAACAATGCTCTTCTCCAGACTGAGGGACTGACCACCTCAAAACTTTAAGGGTGATGGACTGATTACATCGTCTTCAAGTATCTTCTGCTTCTATCAACTTTTCTGTACTTGACTGAAGAAGCCTACTGTGTAGGCGAAACGTTTCATAATAAAGATACCTAACTGTTGCATATGTGTCTTACCTAACAACCTGTCGGTATTTTATACCATTTTAATGTTCAGGACTACTACTACTACCACTACTACTATTATAACATACAGAGATTATATTATGCTTTTACATCTCACTCTAATGCCTATGTCCTGTATATACCCTGTGTGTCCCAGTATTGTTCGTAAAGGCTTAACAAAACTCCTGGAGAGCGAAACGTTGCCACAATAAAATATCGCATTAGTTGCACATGTCTCCTTTTATCCAACATATTGTCAATAATTCTAGCAACATTATTGCAACTCACAGGATGACTGATGCTGACCTTTGGGAAAAAATGTAACAAAGCCAATGATGTCATCGCTTACAACTGCAAAATTTATTAAAATAAAGATATAGGAAACATTTTGAAGAAATAAAATGTTGGGATTTGTTTTCCAAATATATTAATGATAAGTGAACTATATACCTTGATTTGCACTGAAGCTGGCATGTATTTCTAATTCATTGTTTTGGACTCTTTGACACAGCTACCGTCGAAAGTCCGGGCAGTGTGTAAGTGGATCCTGCAAGTGGAAGATTTGACAGTCACGATACCTCTGTTGTCTTTCCATTAAGAACACTTTGTCTTTGAAGATCTCCTTTAGTTTGTTCTCGAGTCGCTTGACGAGAACAGAACGGAGCTGCAGGATCCAGAGATAATATAAAGCGGCCATGACCAGAACTGCTCCTATACTGGCCGCCACCACCACATCGTTCAGCACAGTCATCACCTCCCTGAGGCAAGTTATAACACTTTAGAACCATGGGATTATAAAGATCATTCAGCATACTAAGCGATTCTACACTCACATGTACACGTATCACCCAGCTGAAAGTGATCCTTCCTCCACTCAAGGAAAATGTTGAAAATGGTACAGAACACTGACATGTTACAATATGTTACAATATATTAAAGATTATGAATTTCCTCCAGCTCCTCCGAAGCCGGACGCGAGCCTAGTATGTAGCAAGCATTTCCCCTCTGGATGGCCACGCTGAGGCGCTGGAACATGAAAGCGGCTGCCCTTGGGTCCCTGGTGGTGTCGATGAGTCTGGAACCCAATTCTTTAAGGAAACGTGTGGCATGTTTTCCCCATGATTCCAAGGTCTCTGATCCCACTGGGACAAATTGATGCTGTTGGCTTGTCTCTGTACTTGCTGATCTTGTACTCCTCCCTGTGGTCAGCAGCTCCTCCCTGTCGCCCAACACTGTGATGGATATAGGTGTTAGCCAGTGTGGACACAGGTATAGTCCCTTGCTAAAAGCTTGCCATTCTTCCAAGGATAGATGGTGATCCCGTCGGGGCGGTTGCTGGGTTGTGGGTATTGTTGGCTGCTAATGATCGGGGCTCCCTCTCGGCTGGGCATCCAGCTGTAACAAAGGTTCTCTTTATGATGTCGTTGACCTCATTGTGTCTTGCATGCCAGCCTGGTTTTGGAAGAGTTGAGACCATGTAGACCATATTGGTCGGCTTGCGCTTCACCGCAAATACACGTATTATCCGTGTGAATTGTGTCAGCAAGGCACAGAACCACTGCAATACGGAAGGTCTTAGGGTCGATGCGTGTTCCCATAGCCGATATGGGAACTGTTTGGAGGAAGTCCCCGGAGTGAGGTAAGCTCACAGCCTGGAGACAGGCGGTCTCCCTGTCTGATGTTACAGCCCTGAGCATTTTGGCAAGCACCTTTTCAGCGATCGGGCCATCCCAGCTTGACTGTTTATGAGCCAGTGCTGCACTAGGGTTTGATGCTGAAGCAGTAAGAGTCTCCCATTCAGTGATGGCACTGGCATACGTAGGGTCCTGTATTCCTGCTGAGTCACTGAGGTTATCAGGAAGAATTTGTCTTATTAATTCGTTTGATGCTATGGAAGAGGATAGGAAAGCTGGTAGAGCAATCTGGGAGGATCTGCGTACTCCCAGCCCCCCAAGCCTGACCGGAAGTGAAGCTTTCAACCACTGTCCAGCTTCCAGGGAAAGATTCAATACATTCTCTACCATGGTCTTAAGGGGAGAGTCATATTCCTTGAGTTTCGGACTGCTGAAGGCTGGGGAGCATCTCAGAAAGTAGGTAAGTTTTGGGATTGACAGGCACCTTGTGAGTAGGTAGAAGGCATCATGTGTATCAGTGTCTTTCATCCTGCCTTCCATCATCCGGAGGTCTGAGACTTTTTTCAAGGATCAGATCGATGGCATTGGACCCAAGCGGAGCGCCAAGGAGAGTGCTATTGGCTGGATCAATGGCTCGTGCTCCTGGTAAAACAGCACTAATATTCTGGATCATCTGTCGATTGGTAGAAACTATTTCACATTTGGTGGGATTTAAAGATAGGCCCAGGCTTTCTCCCATGTCTTTAATTTTTCTGATGTCCTCTAGGAGAGATTCTGTTGTGCCAGCTAGGGTACCATCATCCAAGAACCAGATATTGAGCTTACTGGAGAGTGCTTCTGTGACTTCCTTGATGACCAAACAGAATAGAAACGGGGCGAGAGGGTCCCCCTGTTGCACACCCTCACACTAGTCAATTTCATGGTCCTCAAACAATAGTTTGGAAGACACACTATAACACGATTCTATGAAGGGATAGAGGGAAGGGAAGTTTCTATAAACTGCTTGGAGAGCAGCATCCCTTCTGACTGAGTTGAAAGCGTTGGCAAAGTCCAATTTGATCAAAGCTTTTTCATCGGACATGTTGATATATACTCGTGCTGCGTGGGCAGGTGCTTCATAGCCTTGTTGAACACCAAAACCGAGCTGAGTTGGTTTCAACATTGCAGCAGCCTCTTGACTCACCCTTCTTACTGCAGCCTTGGCGACTAGGCGCCGAAGAGTGTTGCCCACTGCAATGGGCCTGATTCCTCCATCCTTTTTCCGGAGGGCACACAATGAGGCACCAAAGAAAATGGGTCTAATGGCCTCTAGGACACTGCCAGTCAGGCACAGGTTGGAAAATCTGGTGAGTTCAGATAGCAGCCTCTCTGAAACATCACCAAGTGCTGGACTGAGTATTTGTTTTAAGTGTTGAGGCCTTAAACCGGTGTAACCTCCTGCTGAGCCCTGTGGAAATGACATAGAAGCTTTATACACATCAGCATCTTGTAAGGTGAGATGTTTTTCGCCTGCTGCAATGTCAGGGAGGTCAATGGTAACCTTAGACCTGCAAAAGGCCTTCGATACTGTCAACCACAATATATTATGTAATAAACTTCAAGCTATCGGTATAGGTTCTGTAGACTGGTTTAAGTCCTACCTTAGCAACAGGAGACAAATAGTCAAAATCAACAAAACAGAATCAGAACCCCTGCCGATAACATGTGGAGTTCCCCAAGGTAGTATTCTGGGTCCCTTATTATTCTTATGTTATGTCAATGATATGCCTATCAGTGTCAAGTGCAAACTCCTACTGTATGCAGATGACAGTGCTCTGTTAGTGTCAGGTAAAGACCCACAAGATATTGCTAATGTTTTAACACTGGAACTGGAGTCCTGCAGCAAATGGTTAGTAGACAACAAACTATCATTACACCTAGGGAAAACTGAAGCCATTCTCTTTGGCACGAAACATAAACTGAGAAGGGTAAATAATTTTAATGTTCAATGTAATGGGGAGCCCATCACTTTGGTTTCATCAGTAAAATATTTGGGAATCCCCTTTGACCCATGCATGTCAGGAGAATTGATAGGGAACAGTGTAGTAAAGAAAGCGAATGCCAAACTGAAGTTCCTGTATAGACAAGCACAGTGTCTACCTACTGAGGCTCGCAGGACCCTATGTCTAGCCCTTATACAATGCCATATGGATTACGCTTGCTCTTCTTGGTACTCTGCCTTGACAAAAAAACTGAAAGATAGACTGCAAATCACCCAGAACAAAATCGTAAGATTCATCCTGGGGCTGGGACCAAGAGAACATGTAGGCCAGGATGAATTACAGCAGTTGGATATGCTGAATGTTGAAGACAGAGTAAAACAACTGAAGCTAAATCATGTTTATAAAATTGCTCACAAACAATGTCCAGAATATCTTGCTGTCAATTTTGTCAAGGTTGGGAACCAAAGCAATCATAGTACTAGGGGGAGAGAGCACAACTTTGTAGTACCCACAGTCAGTGGCCAGGCTTCAAACACCTTTTATTGTACAGCAATAAAGGAATGGAACAGACTACCCGCACATGTCAAAGCCAGTCATAGCGTGAACCAGTTCAAGAAGAGTGCCAAAAGGTGTCTGATGAATGTAGCTACAGAAAGGGAGGGGAATGATTTTCTATTTTTTAGCTAACATACGTGTAAATTTTACCTTATTCCTTGTAATGACCCTCGTATTGTAGATAGTCTTAATGACCTTGGTGTAGCAGATAGTCTTTTTAGTATGATAATAAGATGTTATCTTCATTGTAGAATAATAAGAAAATATTATAACCTTTATACTATAATAATAAGGTAAAAGGACCCCAATGGAAGTAAGTCACTCTGTCTGACTTTTTTGGGTTATCCTAGGTTCTCTACACATATGCTGCTATGTATGATAATTCTATGTAACTGTATTTGTGTATACCTGAATAAACTTACTTACTTACTTACTTACTTAATGTTGGTACTGGGAGCCCTGGGTGGATGTTTGTCCTTCAGATCTTGCCCCGTACTGACGTCCTTATAAGCCTCAATGCTCCAATGGTATTATATATATATATATATATATATATATATATATATATATATATATATATATATATATATATATATATATATATATATATATATATATATATATATGTAAAACTGGTCAATTAGCAAGAACTCTTTTAAAATTAAGTACTTTCTAAAATTTTCTCTTATTCGTTTAAAGATATATTTTTTCATTAATGTTAATGTAAAAATTTTTAATTTTGCACCAAAAGAATCTTAGAAAACTTACCTAACCTTATTATAACAAGAACATTTTATTTTAGCCTAACCCAACTATATATATTTTAGATTTTTTCACAATAATTTAAAACTAAACACAGTGAAATATATTTTTTTCGTTAGGTTCAGAATGATTTTGGCGAAATTATTGCATACACAAATTTTCACTTGTCCTATATGGCAAGATGAACGTTGTTTATTTAAGCCAAGATCGCAAGTTCTGCCTATTCGGCACGACACACACACACACACACACACACACACACACACACACACACACACACACACACACACACACACACACACACACACACACACACACACACACACACATATATATATATATATATGAAACTATGTAACATAGTTTATTCAAAGGGGCTAATTTATTAGATAATATACTTCAATCATCCAATAATTTTTTTATTTACCTGAACAAGGTGACGGAGCCCTCCAGGTTACAAGTGTAGTAGGCAAGTGCGTCCCAGGCCACACTCAGTCCTCTGAAGGGGCCGCAACCCAGAGACGGTGGAATAAAGAAGAGAACAACGACAGTGACAGTGGCCGCCCCGACCCAGGACACAGCCATCACCACCATGAATATAGCAGAGGAGTGTGACACCTGAAATATGTGACTAGAAGACTTTGAAGTAAGTAGTGCTACAATTACATCACACCACAGTAGGACACAGAGTGACACCAGGACCAAGAGTGGCAGGAGCGGTGACACGGGGACACTCAGCCAGCAGAGGGTCTGCAAGGTGAGCACATCCAGCACTCTGCCTGGCACGTCGAATTCTGGCTCGAAGATTGAGATCTTGAGACACGTAAATGGTATTGAGAGTAGCTTATGAGTGAGCAGCAGTGCTGTCCACACAACACGTATCACAAAGTCCCACATTAGCTGAGCGTAAAGTTTCTGTGCGAGGGCAGTTTCCCAGCATGGCATATCAGATCGACAGTCTCTTGTGCTGTGAGAAGAGACGAGGATGAGATGAGACGCCACCAGTACTCCCAGAGAAATGAGACGAATAGCAGCGTTACGGAGTATGAAAAGCAGCATAGATACACGGCTACTATACTCTTCTAGGGAGCCCAGCAAGGATAGCAGCATGGGCAGCAGCAGATTCACCAGCCACACTGTCAGTATGTCCAGGTAGCTTATCAAGGAGTCCAAAGTTTCTTTTTGCCATGAATCTTGGGAATAATAGTTATTAAGCAACTCTTCTAAGAATGGGCGATAATTAGTGAATATAACTATGATCATGTAACCAACAGACATTGCCACAAAAATCAAGCAATTTACGATGAGTCTCTTTACGTAGAGCTTCAGCAGCTGTGCTGTAGTTCTACTGCTCTTTGATCGTTGGAACTGATACTCATCAAGAGCGGCACGAATATCGTTCCTCAAAACATGTTGCTTGGAAGTGATGCAGTGTACATGTCTCAGATTAAAGTCCCATCCGGCGAATACCATCTTAGAGAAGGTGAGTTCTCCCCAGAAGGAAGGGTTATAACGGAGCCATTGACCCACTCTTTTCACCACCATCACTAATGATGCCAAGAAAACAATCACCACGGCCAGGAGCTGTGCTGCTGCCACGGGGTAATTGTCATGTACAAGCAGCACGGGGTAGAAGCCCAGGAACAGAGGTGAGTACTCTCGACGTCCTTTACCAAGCAACATTTCTGACACCCATGATGCTGAATCCCAAATCCAGGTTTCATTGTCCCCAGAACCCAGTGAATTCACGTACGATATACTGCAGTTGTTTACCTGTAAGAAGTTCAGTATAAAATATAATAATTTAGAGTGGACCAAAATGAGGTCTAAAAATTCCTTTCCAACTTATGACCATGTCTGCATGCTTTTAGGAATTGAAGTGCTGCTACGTGATTGGTTGATTAGATATTTGTGTTAATGAGCAGGTATATAGGTGTACTTAATAAAGTGGTCACTGAGTGTATGTACACATACCCTACCCATTCTAAAACCTATTGTTCATCTGCGATCCTGTCTCCGTCTTACCTCTTTCAGTAATAACCTACCATGCACTTTACTAGTTACACTCAGTAGGCTTATTTCCCTATAAATTTTACATTCTTTTGTCTCCCTTCGCTGTATATAAAGGAACTATACATGCTTTCTGCCAGAGCCTAGGTACCTTTCCTGTTTCATACATTTATTGAACAAAAGTACGAATCACTCCAAAACTATATCCCCCCTGCTTTTAACATTTGTCATATATATATATATATATATATATATATATATATATATATATATATATATATATATATATATATATATATATATATATATATATATATATATATATATATATATATATATATATATATATATGTCGTGCCGAATAGGCAGAACTTGCCATCTTGGCTTAAATAGCAACGCTCATCTTGCTATATAAGACAAGCGAAAATTTGTGTATGCAATAATTTCGCCAAAATCATTCTGAACCTAACGAATAAAATATATTTCACTGTGTTTGTTTAGTATTAAATTATTGTAAACAAATCTAAAATATATATAGTTGGGTTAGGCTAAAATAAATTGTTTTTGTTATAATAAGGTTAGGTAAGTTTTCTAAGATTCTTTTGGTGCAAAATTAAAAATTTTTACATTAACATTAACGAAAAAAATATGTCTTTAAACGTATAAGAGAAAATTTTGGAAAGGACTTAATTTTAAATGAGTTCTTGCTAATTGACCAGTTTTACATATTCGGCACGACATATATATATATATATATATATATATATATATATATATATATATATATATATATATATATATATATATATATATATATATATATATATATATATATATATTGTGTGTGTGTGTGTGTACTCACCTAATTGTACTCGCCTAATTGTGGTTGCAAGGGTCGAGACTCAGCTCCTGGTCCCGCCTCTTCACTGATCGCTACTAGGTCCTCTCTCTCTGCTTCCTGAGCTTTGTCATACCTCGCCTTAATGCTATGTATGTTTCCTGCCTCCACTACATCACTTGCTAGGCTATTCGACTTCTTGACGACTCTATGACTGAAGAAATACTTCCTAACATCCCTGTGAATCGTCTGAGTTTTCAGCTTCCAGTTGTGACTCCTTGTTTCTGTGTCCCCTCTCTGGAACACCCTGTCTCTGTCCACCTTATCTATTCCACGCAATATTTTGTATGTCGTTATCATGTCTTCCCTGACTCTCCTGTCCTCCAGTGTTGTCAGTCCGATTTCCCTCAACCTTTCTTCGTAGGACATTCCCCTGAGCTCCGGAACTAGCCTTGTTGCAAACCTTTGTACTTTTTCTAATTTCTTGACGTGCCTGACCAGGTGTGGGTTCCAAACTGGTGCTGCATACTCCAGTATGGGCCTGACGTACACAGTGTACAGTGTCTTGAACGATTACTTACTACGGTATCTGAACGCTATTCTCAGATTTGCCAGGCGCCCATATGCTGCAGCAGTTATCTGGTTGATGTGTGCCTCGGGAGACGTGCTCAGTGTTATGGTCACCCCAAGATCTTTCTTCTTGAGTGAGGTTTGCAGTCTTTGTCCACCTTGCCTATACTCTGTTTGCGGTCTTCTTTGCCCTTCCCCAATCTTCATGACTTTGCATTTGACAGGGTTGAATTCGAGAAGCCAGTTGCTGGACCACGTGTCCAGCCTGTCCAGGTCTCTTTGTAGTCCTGCCTGATCCTCATCTGATTTAATTCTTCTCATTAACTTTACATCATCTGCGAACAGGGACACTTCAGAGTCTATCCCTTCCATTATTCATTCACATATACCAAAAATAGCACTGGTCCTAGGACTGACCCCTGTGGGACCACGCTCGTCACAGGCGCCCACTGTGATACCTCATCACGTACCATGACTCGTTGTTGCCTCCCTGTCAGGTATTCTCTGATCCATTGCAGTGCCCTTCCTGTTATACGCGCCTGATCCTCCAGCTTCTGCACTAATCTCTTGTGAGGAACTGCGTCGAAGGCCTTCCTGCAGTCCAGGAAAATGCAATCAACCCACCCCTCTCTCTCGTGTCTTACTTCTGTTACCTTGTCATAAAACTCCAGAAGGTTTATGACATAGGATTTGCCTTCCATGAATCCGTGCTGGTTGTCGTTTATAATCCTGTTCTGTTCCAGGTGCTCCACCACTCTCCTCCTGATAATCTTCTCCATGACTTTGCACACCATACACGTCAGAGACACTGGTCTGTAGTTTAGTGCCTCGTTTCTGTCTCCTTTCTTAAAAATGGGGACTACATTTGCCGTTTTCTGTACCTCAGGTAGTTGCCCAGTTTCAAGGGATTTATTGAAGATTGTGGTTAGTGGCACGCACGTCTCTGCTCCTTCTCTAAGGACCCACGGGAAGATGTTGTCCGGTCCCATCGCCTTTGAGATATCAAGGTCACTTAGCAGCTTCTGCACCTCCTCCTCCATTGTTTGCATGTCATCCAACGCTTGTTAGTATATTCCTTGTTGGTGTTCCCCTCTGTGCTGTCTACCCAGAGCCCTTCCTGTCTTTACTGTAAATACTTCCTTAAATCTCATGTTGAGCTCCTCACATACCTCATGATCGTTTCTTGTGAGTTCCCCACCTTCTGTCCTCAGCCGATCACGTGGTCTTTGACTGTTGTCTTCCTCCTGATGTGGCTATACAGCAGTTTCGGGTTAGACTTGACTTTCGATGCTGTGTTATTTTCATACTGTCGCTGGGCCTCCCTCCTTACCTGTGCGTACTCGTTCCTGGCTCTTCGACTAATCTCTTTATTTTCCTGTGTTCTTTGCCTTAAGTACTTTTTCTGTTCTTTAGTGCACTTAGTTTTTGCCTCCTTACACCGTCGGGTAAACCAGGGGCTCGTTCTGGTCTTCCCATTATTTCTGTTGCCCTTGGGAACAAATCTTTCTTCTGCCTCCTTGCATTTTGCTGTTACGTATTTCATCATTTCGTTTGTGTGTGTGTGTGTACTCACCTAGTTGTACTCACCTAGTTGTGGTTGCGGGGGTCGAGTCACAGCTCCTGGCCCCGCCTCTTCAACTGGCCGCTACTCAGTCACTCTTCCCGCTCTGTGTGTAGTCACCTAGTTGTACTCACCTAGTTGAGGTTGCAGGGGTCGAGTCCAAGCTCCTGGCCCCGCCTCTTCACTGGTCGCTACTAGGTCACTCTCCCTGAACCATGAGCTTTATCGTACCTCTGCTTAAAGCTATGTATGGATCCTGCCTCCACTACATCGCTTCCCAAACTATTCCACTTACTGACTACTCTGTGGCTGAAGAAATACTTCCTAACATCCCTTTGATTCATCTGTGTCTTCAGCTTCCAACTGTGTGTGTGTGTATGTGTGTGTACTCATCTATTTGCACTCACCTATTTGTGCTTGCAGGGGTCGATTCATAGCATAGTGTGTGTGTGTGTGTGTACTCACCTAGTTGTGGTTGCAGGGGTCGATTCACAGTTCCTCGCCCCACCTCTTTACTGGCCGCTACTGTGTGTACGTGTGTGCATGCATTAAGGAATATTCTATGACCAATGTATGCTGACTTAACAGCATAATATGAGAGAACTTTACCTTTATATTATCGTAGGAAATAAGTACAGGTGGGCAGTTGTCATTGTTGGTAGTGTTTGTGATGACCCAGGCGGCTGTTGTGATGGGCTGGGGCTCTTGGAGCACCTGTGGTAGCACCAGGCTTAGGCACATCACTACACTCACGAGAGAGTTTAATGAAATCAAATCTCTAATGAGGTTGAAGACCGCCACTCCACTGGCACCAAACTGTCCATTGATGAGATACTGAAGATAGTTCTGCACCTGAAGACACAACCTTCCTGTTGACTTTATTTTAGACAGAATTTGCAGACCAACCTGTTACTCTGCCTCAGTCTGTTTCAAGGCTCGGACCTATATAGGCTATACTGCTTCCATCCTCTTACTACGCTACTGAGATGAGGACAAGCGTCCTAGGGAGAATTTGGAATATTTGTTACCGATGCTTAGGCAATGCGCTTAGTTTTGATTGTAATAATAATACTCCTAGTGCTAGTTTACTATGGACAGTAGAAGTAAAGTGACTCACCCATACGTCTGACCCTGCCTAAGAAACAAGCCCAGCTTGTTTCTTAGGCTCCAGGTAAACTCCAGGCGGGGTCAGGCACTCAACTACTGAGCTACAGGTGACTTATGGTAAAGTTATCACACAAGAGTGAGAGAGAGACATGCATGGTCGCATCTCTATAATGAACACTAAAAAGTGAAGAAGGGAAGACAAACGTACCCTTAACAAACTTTCATTCTATAAAACTGATCGCCGGGTCACTATCTGGAAAAGACCCGGACCAGCACATTATTATTATTATTATAATCAAAAAGAAGCGCTAAGCCACAAGGACTATACAGCGCTGCTCGGACCAGCACAGAACCGGCGAACCTACAAATAAGATATATAACTGATTCCCTTCAAGAGTTCTTGATCCAGTGAACTGGAGCTACCCTCGCCTTCCTTGGATCAAATTAGATTTCCCCACATTCCCCAGGCGTTACATGACCCTTATGGTTTTAGCTCTTCCCCGTGGTGATATTTTACTACTAACTGAATTTCTTGTAGCATTATCATCACAGTCTGTGACAATGATCCTCCTGGTTGTTACCAGCTTGGGATCACATCTACATGATGTTAAAAGTATCGGAGAAGATATATGCGTGATATACAACACTGATGTGACGAACACAGCACATCAATCTAATAAAAATGACGAACATAACATACAACACTAATAAGTGTGATGAACACAACACATAACACTAATAAGTGTGATGAACACAACACATAACACTAATAAGTGTGATTGTGAGGGAAAAGTTCAACAGATAGGAGTAGCAAGCGAGTATATGGTGACGATAGTTTGATAAGGTAGGGTCAGTGTCTAGCTCCCGCTATTCCCCCCCCCCCTTTTTTCCACCCGGAAAGGTGACGTGTGGGGCTCCGACCAAATGGTAATCACTTGACTCACAGCTCCCAGCACAACTGAAAGTAAAAGCCTCTGCTCCTATTCTAGTGGATATATTGGTTGAAAGCTTCACTTTTAACCAATTTTAAGACGTAGTTCATTCTGCCTTGATTTCCATGTACTTTAAGATAATCACCATATTTTTTAAATACTTTACTTATCATGGAGAGTGATTTCTTTGGAAGTGGGTAACCTTTGTCTCTTTCTAGCTTGGAATGTCAGCTCGGGTCATCTGGCAACCAAAGAAATAGTGTTGAAGGAGACGAACTTTACCCAAGTTCTTCGACGTCACCATTTTATCTGCATACACAAGTGTAGTCAACCCCAGGCAACTACCTCTCATGGAAATATAAACACATATGCAGTATAATGTGATCCTTTATGACTACGTTTCGCCCACACAGTGGGCTTTTTCAAGTCACAAACAGACTTGAAAAAGCCCACTGTGTGGGCGAAACGTAGTCATAAAGGATCACATTATACTGCATATGTGTTTATATTTCCATTGTGTCGGTATTTTATACCATTTATTTCTAACTACCTCTCATCTTTGCAGTGGTGAAAGACCTGTGTTCCTATCATCTTGACGGACTATTCAAGGCTAGAGACTCTGTGAAGAACTAGTCGTTGGGTTGTCACTCAACATCTGTGACCCCCCCCCCCCCATCATCAGCAACGGCTACAATTTCTTCAACACGCGGTGTCAACATCAGACACCCCAGTCTAACTGTACATATTAGCGTTGAATTCCGATATTATTTTTATATTTCATCTTTCATTTCTCTTTCAAGTAGGATAAAAATTCATATTTAATAGTTTTATATTTTCATTTCTAAATAATAGTGTTTATATTTGACTGTTCTTTTTCTATTCATTAATTTTCCTGAGGAGGAGCCAGCCTTGGTAATACTTAATGAAGTTGTTACAGGGCTGAGTAAGCCTTCACAGTGATGAACACAACACACAACACTAATAAGTGATGAACATGACACATGTACTGATAAGTGTGACGAATATAACACATGTACACTTATAAGTGTGAGGAGCGGAACAATGTTGAGGTAAGTATGATGGCCACAAGATCACCAGTAAGTGACATCGGTACAACAATCGTGAGGTTAGTCGTGAACGATAGTCACACCTTTAGGGAATCAAGGCTGTTCTTACACGCCTGCACGCCCACGTGCATCAGCTGCTGGGCGGGCGCCCTCTCCCCCCACACTCGACCTGCGCCCACCTGAAAAAGTCTTGTAGCTGACACAGCAGACTGTTCTGTTTATATATAATGAGGAGTGTCTACTATTCCTGTAAACATGGTAAGCTTGCAGTATAAGTTTTAATGTTTCACAATGTAAGCAGTAGTGTGCAAGTTGCTTAATACATATCTCAACTTTGTTTTCAACAGTTGAGTAAGGTATCTTACCTTGTACACCTGCCTGAGGTGCATCATACGTTGACGTCTGCGGTGCAGAGGAGCTTCAAGCTGCCTCACTCTCCTTAGTTCCTCAGCAGCATCTTTGGCTGTCGTCTCTGAGAATCCCAACAGGTAACAAAACATTGATGTTCTTGGCAAACAGAAGTTTAGCCCTAAGTTTATAAAATATCTTATAAATATGGCAATAAGACGATGGCAGACGAATCACAGAACGGGTGGGTTCAGTCCCCATCACACCTGTGATTTTTATCTCATAATTTACGGTAACCGCACAATGTAGTGTTTATAATTTTGATGGATAAAAAATATAATTGAAAGCGTCAAATTTGGTACATGTTAGTTATGACCATGATAAATTACAATTTGATATGAAAAATACTAATACAAAGCCAACGGTATGCGCAACATAATATGAGAATTATATACCAGTTTGTTGGCCGTGTGCGCCATCCATCAGAAGTACTCATATTAATGGTTTAGAAAACCCACAAGCTGAAGAATGAGACACTTGTGGAAGATTTGGAAATCTTTATTACTGAAACGTTTCGCCAGCCAGTAGTTTCTTCAGTCCATTACAGAGAAGAACGGCGAAAGATGAGGAGGAATTTGAGGTAATCAGTCCCTCAGACTGGAGTCGATGTGTTCAGTCCACCAGTCTTGACACTGCGCACATAATAAATTTGTCCATCACCACCAATACCATTCCGGAGGGGTTTAAGGAGGCCAGAGTTTATTCCATCTTCAAGAAAAATAGTAGGTGTGACGTCAACTATAGGCCTGTTAGTATACACAGTGTGACGTCCAGAATTCTGGAGAGAGGGGTGTATTGTCAAGTAAAGAATCTTAATGACAAAAACATTCTCCATAGTAACCAGTCAGGTTTCAGATCCTACTCGACCGACACCTCCCTAATTAATCTGATGGACTACCTGAGAACTCAAATGTCGTTACGGAATCTCATAGGTATGGTTACCTTAGACTTGCAAAAGGCTTTCGATACGGCCAACCATAATATATTATGTATGAAAGTACATGCTATTGGCATAGATTGTGTAGACTGGTTTAAGTCCTACGTGAGCAACAGGAAACAAATTGTCAAGATCAACAACGCAGCCGATAGCATATGGGGTTTCTCCAAGGTGGTGTTCTGGACTGTTCCTATGTTATGTGAATGACATGCCCATCAGTTTCAAGTGTAAGCTTGTGTGTATGCAGACGACAGTGCTTGTTAGTCAGGTAAAAACCCACAAGATATAGGTAATGCACTGTCACTAGAACTTGAGTCCTCCAGCAAATGGTTAGTAGACAAATTATCATTACACCTCGGGAAAACAGAAGCCATACTCTTTGGCACGAAAAGTAAACCGAAAAGGGTGTAATTGGGAACCCATCCCTTCAGTATATTCAGAGAAATATTTGAGAATCCCCTTTGACCCAAGCATGTCAGGAGAATTTATGGGGAACAGTGTAGTAAAGAAAGCGAGTGCCAGACTAAAGTTCCTCTATAGACAGGCACAGTATCTTCCTACTAAGGCTCTCAGGACCCTATACCTAGTTCTTATACAGTGCCATATAGATTATTCTTGCTCTTCATGGTACTCTGCCTTAACAGAAAAGCTGAAAGACTTACCTGGAGTTTACCTGGACTGACTACAAATCACCCTGAACAAAATGGTGAGATTCATCCTAGACCTGGGTCTAAGAGAGCATGTAAGCCAGGATGAATTACAACTGGATATGCTGAATGCTGAAGACAGAGTAAAGCAACTGAAGTTAAATCATGTTTATAAAATTGCTCACAAGAGTGTCCGGAATATCTTGCTGCAAAGTTTGTCATGGATGGGAACCAAAACCAGTATGGTACTAGGGAAAGTGAATACAGTTTTGTAGTACCTACAGTAGGTGGTCAGGCTTCAAACACCATTTATTGTACAGCAAAAGCAGGAGTGAAACACACTGCCTTCACATGTCAAAGCATGTCCTAGCATGAGCCAGTTCAGGAAGAGAGCTAAAAGGTACCTAATGAATGAATCTACAGAAAAGGATGAGAGCTATTTTTTTGTATAGCTAATATTCATGTGCCTATAACTGTAAGATGATCCTCTCTTTAATGATAATGTAAATAACTCAGTTTACCTTATTCCTAGTATATCTCCTTTTATTGTGACTGATTTTCACACAGTTGAGTTACTTACCTGTTTTAACTTATAAGGCTTAATAAGATTTTACAAGGACTTGTATACCTGTGCCTAAATAAACTTACTGGCTTACTATTCTTGGACTGAACATACAGGCTGAGTCACTGATTACCTCAAACTCCTCCTCATTTTCCACTCGTTCTTCTCTGAAATGGACTGAAGAAGCCACTGACTGGGGTAACGTTTCTGTAATTGACATTCCCAAATGTTGCAGAAGTGTTTCATTTTTCAACATGAGAAGTACTGTATTTCCATTATCCCACATCTCTACCCACACAGGAGTCCTAGTAGCTGTACCTCAAAACTTTCAACCCCTCAAGGAGGTTCCTTGATGTCGGTGAGAGGCTCTTGATTCCGTGCACTGGATCAATCTTTATGATGAATATCATCAGTTATTCTTAGATATGTCTCCGCTGTACCAGAGATGGGTCTATAGATATACAGCAGTGACCAGCACATGTACTGCAACATAACCAATAAATATAAGGATCGCCTCCAAAACTTATTATTCACCCAGATATTCGTCTTTCGCTATAATAGTAGTGGTAGTTACATAACCAGTATGAGAAACGTTGAGGAAGGGGTTCAAAGCAAGCGAGAGGCAGGCTGGATTATGATCTGCTGCACCGTAGACCGGGCATTCTGCCAATGATCTACACTACTTGGTCATAGCCAGGTGGCCAAAGTACCAACAATGTTAAGGTGTAGGGTACAACTTCTGCATTTGTATGGGGGTGGCCCACTATGCAAACGGAAGCTGGAAGTTCTCAACAGTCAAGGGTACTAGGATAACGTCTCCGACCTTGGTTAAAGCAGACATAAGTTTCCACTTTGGTGACTGGGAGGCTTTGGAGTTCAAGTTGCTCTTGAATGTCTGGGCCGCATTGCAGAAATTCGTGTAAGATAATGGAATGCAGGATGAGGCTTGAACCACAGCTAGAATTGAGAAAGGAATGTCTTATGTTTAGTGACAGGGAGTCATCGATAGACTGAAGGGAAAAGTGTCAGCTTGTTCAGTGTCCTTCACAGCGACAATGCGCATCCCACTCTTGAGGGCATGAAAGGGTACATTTTGACCTATATGCCTCATGAGTGCTTTGCAGATGTCGTGGTCATTGAGGTAAGAAGCAAATGTTACTGGCTGAAGATAAAGAATTTCGTCCAAGATTTTCTTTGAAATATAGAGTTGAGGGGAACAGAATTCCAGATAACGCGTTTCTTAGGGTTGGAGCTAGTAGGAAAGTGTCATAGTATTTGGATCATCGAGTATAGCTTGAGGTCGTATGGGCACTAGTATCAAGCCAATCTGTCCTGTGACGATCAACCGATTCGAAAATCGACTTTCTGTTGTGAAAGAAGCCGGGTGCATGATCAATGTATCAACTGTTCGGCAACGAAAAGTGGTACCGGGTTCGGGGGAAGGTTCGTGGATTGGTCGGGATTAGGTCAGGGTCCTGCATGGGTTAGGAGACCAGTGGGAGGCCAATCATGAACCGGACTATTCGTGAATTAAGGAAATTGAATTGAGGAAAAGCGAAAAAGAGACTATATATCACCTCTCGTAGCAGCAAGTAGAGCTGATGGTACATGCAAACCGCTCCATTACCTACCCTTCATACCAGTAAACCAGCAATATATATAGTACCCAACCTCCCATCCACCGAGCCACCTCTGCCGACGAAAGAGAAGAGCAACTAGAAATCCACCAAGAGTCATACTTCCTTTGGCTGCCACCTGAAACCGACAGGCAGCCTAGGCACATACCCAGATGATCCAATTTCCAGGGCAAACACCACTGCCATTGCCAAGGAGGTCACGTAATGGGAAGGACAACGATCCCTTTTTCTCAGTCTAGGAGCTGTTATACACAAGGGGAATATCCCTAAAGGCTAAACGGAAAGGGGAAGGGCGAGAGTAATCAGATTCGATTCAAGGAAGTAGACAATAGGTCTAATTCTTCGTATCAAGAGCGCTTCACTACGTCAAGGGATCTCTCCTTCCCTGGTAGGATGGTGCAGTCCAACATTTCTCTCACTGTGGTGGGTGGTGGAGCTCAGCATGTCTACGTCACCATAGTGGGTAGTGGAGCTCAACATGTCTACGTCACCATGGTGGGTGGTAGAGCTCAACGTGTCTACGTCACCATGGTAGGTGGTGGGATCCAACATAACTCCTCCATCATCTTATTAAACGTCTCTGAAGCCCTACCGAACTCTTGTTTCCAAGGTTTATAACCTGAATAGGCCTCATTTGATCAAGTTAAAAATATTAGTGCTGGTGTACTGTAACTTGGTAAGAGATCTTGAGACTGTTGGCATGTACAAGTGCCTTCTGATTAATTTTATATAGATCATTATAACGATGGGACGAGTGCTAAGAGGACTTACGAGTTTTTTCAAACAAAGCTTGAGAGGGTTAATGTAAAACATTAGAATGCTGAATAACGTAAACCAAGATATCAGAAGCAACAGAATAGAGCTGAATATAATAACAGAAAACCAGAAATGCAGTACAGTGGTTCCATTACAATGTTTGTGGAAAATAATGATAATTTTCCTGTAACTTGTGTATAATACTTAAGGGGGATAATAATGTTTATATAAAGTAGTGTAGGTGTGTGGTGTTGATGTGACTTTTAAAAGATGATGAGCCACAGGGAAACCAACATCCCCTATAATTTCCTTATTTATGGTAATTAATCAGTTAAGTAAAAATGTAATTAATGTAATTTCGAAGAAATTCATATTTGGATAAGGAAAATGTATGACACACCTGGAAGTGTCACTGAATTTAAATAAATCTATGTATAAGATGAACGTTGTAAAGTGGTGTAGCATCTAAGATGGCGTAATGAGGGTTTGGACTGGGAATTTGTGTAAAAGGACTTCTGCGCCAGCCTTCGTCGAGTGTGGACGTCTCTCTCTCGCCTGAGTATCAGTGACAAATTTCCCCTGTTCTCACTGGGACGCTTGTCCTAATCTATTTTCCCCGCCGGGCACTCTACAGGAGGGGCACCTGTTCATCGGCTTACTTTAGCCAGCTCCATTTTTTTTCTGTTCTGCGGAAAATTCTTTAACGGTCTCTGGTGGGCAGCCGGTTACTGAACTCAGGTGGGGGTGTGGGTGTCCCTCTCTACTGGGGCTTGGCAAGGGCGTCCCTCTACTGGGGCTTGGCAAGGGCGTCCCTCTGCTGGGGCTTGGCAAGGGTGTCCCACTGCTGGGGCTTGGCAAGGGTGTCCCTCTGCTGGGGCTTGGCAAGGGTGTCCCTCTCTACTGGGGCTTGGCAATGGCGTCCCTCTCTGCTGGGGTTTGGCAAGGGTGTCCCTCTACTGGGGCTTGGCAAGGGCGTCCCTCTACTGGGGCTTGGCAAGGGTGTCCCTCTCTACTGGGGCTTGGCAATGGCGTCCCTCTCTGCTGGGGTTTGGCAAGGGTGTCCCTCTACTGGGGCTTGGCAAGGGCGTCCCTCTACTGGGGCTTGGCAAGGGTGTCCCTCTACTGGGGTTTGGCAAGGGTGTCCCTCTACTGGGGCTTGGCAAGGGCGTCCCTCTACTGGGGCTTGGCAAGGGTGTCCCTCTACTGGGGCTTGGCAAGGGCGTCCCTCTACTGGGGCTTGGCAAGGGTGTCCCTCTCAACTGGGGCTTGGCAAGGGCGTCCACCGGATCTAATTGAAAACTTAAAATTTCTATCTACAAAGGAACTTTTGTTCCTTTTCTCTCATCGCTCAGCCTTGGACAACAAATTTTTTATGGTACCATCGAGAAACTGGACTCGATACAACGTATGCTGTCAGTGGCCCTGATAAACCCAACAAAGAAAGAAAGAAAAAGAATTTGTGTACATTTAATCCAGTGTAATTTAAGCCGATAGCAATATTATCGTCTGAGTTTTGTAACGTCAGGATAAACAGGGAAACTGGTGCATCTGGAAGTGTCCAGATATTTAATACAGCTGTCAGAATAATGATGGAAAACAGGAGGTGGTAGCTGAATATGACTCCATATTTACCTGCAATATTTATCCAATATAATTTATCCTCCCAGTGTGTATTCAGCTCCATAAACTGGTAAGGTAGCTAGTTATTGTCTAATATTACTTACCTGTTGGGAGGTGTTAGGATACATCACCCATGCAATAAATGGGTAGGTGCAACTTATAATTAGTGTATTTGGTTTATTATGAAATTATTTAATAAATTTTAAATATACTAACAAATTGCTTTATGACCCTTGTCGGTTTAACACTTTCTTTGATTATAATAATACAAATTACTTAGTCACGTTCACATAACTTTTTCCTTATCCTACAGTCTCTCAAAATAAGTCATGTTTACTGGCTTAAAATTTCATAATAAATATTCAGGAACCATATATTGATATGTAGGTCCAGAAGTGAGTTGTGGAGGTGAGACGATGGTCATTGAAGAGGGACATTGTTACCACCCATTGTCTCTGGTCCCACATGTCTCCAGGATGCATTAATATTGGGTTTATATGTGTTAGTTCTCCCCAGTTATATGGGTGGAAGGTTAATTTAAACCATGCCACGGGCGGGGATAGAACCCTCGATCTTAATTCAAGATTGTTCTTGTGAAAATTCACCCACATAATTTCTCATAATGGTCTTTGAGTTACGATAAATTTTAGTTAGGATTTACCCTTAAAAAGGTATTCCGTTTTGAGTTGTGATGAAAAATTTGAGATACAATACATGTTGGATAGTCGGTGCATGTGGGGGGACCTCAGCCCTGAGACAAGACAGTGATGAGGTGGTAGATGGAGTGATGGTGGAGTGTTTGTGAGTTTGAGGGAGGAGGCGAAATGATGGGTAGGAGCAAGGGATGAGGGGAGATGATGGGAAGGAGTGAGGGAGGAGAGATGATGAGTGAGGGAGGAGAGATGATGAGGAGTGAGGGAGGAGGGGAGGTATTGGGAAGGAGTAAGGGAGGAGGGGAGGTATTGGGAAGGAGTGAGGGAGGAGGGGAGGTATTGGGAAGGAATGAGGGGGGAGGGAAGATGATGGGAAGGGGTGAGGGAGGAGGGGAGATGATGGGAAGGAGTGAGGGAGGAGGGTGTGAAGGAGTGAGGGAGGAGGGAGTGAAGGAGTGAGGGAGGAGGGTGTGAAGGAGTGAGGGAGGAGGGTGTGAAGGAGTGAGGGAGGAGGGGAGATGATGGGAAGGAGCGAGGGAGGAGGGGAGGTGGTGGGAAGGAGTGAGAGAGGAGGGGGAGGTGAGGGGAAGGATTAGGGGAGGAGGGGAGAGATGCAAGCAAAGGTAGGAAAGCTGCACCTGAACCTGACGTGTGCGGTGGGAGACTGACAGAAAGTGTATATATTAAAGCTACAATTACCAGTCTCTAACCCTTGTGGGTTTAACGCTTAGTTATGAGTATAATAATTTACCAATCTCTTCCTGCGCACTGCCTACCTACCTGCCCAACCTGTGGCCTGGTAGGTAAAGCCCTCTATTCACACGCTGAGGGCGTGTTTCCTTACACCTGTTCACCCATCAGTAAAACGGGTACCTGGTGTTAGCGGACTGGTGTGGGTCGCGTCCTGGGACAAAATTGACCTAATTTACCCGAAATGCTCTGCATAACAAGGCTTTCTATATAGTAGTATGTAATTGATGTAAGCTATGGTCTGTATACCTTGTACTTGTAGAAATAAAGATGTTATTAAACCCTGTTCTGCTGCTTACCAGCCTACCTACCTACCAGCCCAACCCTGCTCTGCTACCTGCCCATCCATGTTCTGCTGACTGTCCACCTACCTGCCCAACCCTGTTCTGCTGCCTGTCTATCTGCCTGCCTGCCCGCCCCACCCTGTCCTTCCCTTGCCTATCCTGCCATACTTTCTCTGGTCTGGCCTGCTCTGGCTTGTCCTGCCTTCTTGTGTATGCCCCAGCCTGCCCTGCAGGCTGGGGCATACACCGCCCGCAGACAACCGCGGGCGGTGAGACTGCAACAAACGAGTAAATATTAAATCTCTCTGCCTTGCTTTGCCTTTATTGTGTCTGTCAGCCTTCTGCTCATCTGCCTGCCCAACCTTATCCTGCTTTGCTTGTCCTGCTCTGTCCTGTCCTGCCTGCTCTGTCCTGTCCTGCCTGCTCTGTCCTGTCCTGCCTGCTCTGTCCTGTCCTGCCTGCTCTGTCCTGTCCTGCCTGCTCTGGCCTGTCCTGCCTGCTCTGGCCTGTCCTGCCTGCTCTGGCCTGTCCTGCCTGCTCTGGACTGTCCTGTACTGCCTGCTCTGGTCTGTCCTGTACTGCCCTGCCTGTTCTGGCCTGCCCTGCCTGCTCTGGCCTGTCCTGTCCTGCCCTGCCTTGCCTGCTCTGGTCTGTCCTATCCTGCCCTTCCTTGCCTGCTCTGTCCTGTCCTGCTCTGCCTTGCCTGCTCTGTCCTGTCCTGCCCTGCTTGCTCTGGCCTGTCCTGTCCTGCTTGCTCTGGCCTGTCCTGTCCTGCCTGCTCTGGCCTGTCCTGTCCTGCCTGCTCTGGCCTGTCCTACCCTGCCTGCTCTGGCCTGCCCTGCCCTGCCTGCTCTTGCCTGACTTGCCCTGCCTGCTCTGTCCTCCCCTTCCTGCTCTGGCTAAGACTGGCTTGGCTGTCCTGCCCTGCCTGCTCTGGCTTGGCTGTCCTGCCCTGCTTGCTCTGGCTTGGCCTGTCCTGCCCTGCTTGCTTTGGCTTGGCCTGTCCTGCCCTGCTTGCTCTGGCTTGGCCTATCCTGCCCTGCCTGCTCTGGCTTGGCCTGTCCTGCCCTGCCTGCTCTGGCTTGGCCTGTCCTGCCCTGCCTTGGCCTGTCCTGCCCTGCCTGCTCTGGCCTGTCCTGTCCTGCTTGCTCTGGCTTGGCTGTCCTGCCCTGCCTGCTCTGGCTTGGCCTGTCCTGCCCTGCCTGCTCTGGCTTGGCCTGTCCTGCCCTGCCTGCTCTGGCTTGGCCTGTCCTGCCCTGCCTGCTCTGGCTTGGCCTGTCCTGCCCTGCCTGCTCTGGCTTGACCTGTCCTGCCCTGCCTGCTTTGGCTTGGCCTGTCCTGCCCTGCCTGCTCTGGCTTGGCCTGTCCTGCCCTGCCTGCTATGGCTTGGCCTGTCCTGCCCTGCCTGCTCTGGCTTGGCCTGTCCTGCCCTGCCTGCTCTGGCTTGGCCTGTCCTGCCCTGCCTGCTCTGGCCTGTCCTGTCCTGCTTGCTCTGGCTTGGCTGTCCTGCCCTGCCTGCTCTGGCTTGGCCTGTCCTGCCCTGCCTGCTCTGGCTTGGCCTGTCCTGCCCTGCCTGCTCTGGCTTGGCCTGTCCTGCCCTGCCTGCTCTGGCTTGGCCTGTCCTGCCCTGCCTGCTCTGGCTTGGCCTGTCCTGCCCTGCCTGCTTTGGCTTGGCCTGTCCTGCCCTGCCTGCTCTGGCTTGGCCTGTCCTGCCCTGCCTGCTATGGCTTGGCCTGTCCTGCCCTGCCTGCTCTGGCTTGGCCTGCCCTGCCCTGCCTGCTCTGGCTTGGCCTGCCCTGCCCTGCTTGCTCTGGCTTGGCCTGTCCTGCCCTGCCTGCTCTGGTTTGGCCTGTCCTGCCCTGCTTGCTCTGGTTTGGCCTGTACTGTCCTGCCCTGCCTGCTCTGGCCTATTTACCTGGAGAGGGTTTTGGGGGTCAAGGCCCCTGTGGCTCAGTCTGAGACCAGGCCTCGTGGTGGATCAGGGTCTGATCAACCAGGCTGTTATTGCTGGCCGCACGCAAACTGACGTATGAACCACAGCCCGTATGGCCAGGTACTGACTTCAGGTGCCTATCCTCTCCTTTCCTGCCTGCTCTGGCCTGTCCTGTCCTGCCTGCTCTGGCCTGTTCTGTCCTGCCTTCTCTGGCCTGCCCTGTCCTGCCTTGCCTGCTCTACTTGCTCGAGCCTGCCATGCCTGTAATGCCTGCCTGTCTGTCTGCCACTTATTTATTCTTAATGCAATTATCCATTTAACACACTAGTACTGCAGAATGATATTTTTATTACTCAGGTTTTAGTCCAGGAACATTATTGCATGTTATTATTATTTATAATAATTTTTGTTGACTGGTGCACTTCAGCTCTTTACAACTTGCGCAGTTACCAAGATGAAACTCTCAGGCTCAGTGCACTACATAATACTAGCATAAAAATTTATGAAGATCCTAATAATGGCTCAAGCATCCCCCAAGGAAACTTAGCCACAGCCTAGCCTGTGAGAATAATGTGACCATAGGGCAAACCAAAGAGCCTGGTATTTTGGCCTACATAATGGAATAACAATTGAGATATATTAATTCATATCAAAATGTTACCTGTATAGTGTTCCATGGATGCACACTGGTACTGGTTGAAGCACACTTAGCAGGACCTGCTGGAGCAGTTCTTGTAGATTCTCTGACCGTTAAAAGGGTAATGAAGGTGTCATCTTGTGAATAGGACAGGAAATTCATTAAGTTTGACAAGGCACTCTTATAGAGGTGCAGTCACCAGTCGTATTCTTTTTGGTACCTAAATGTTTAACCAGCTGTGGAGACTCAACTGTGATTGGTCACACTAAACTTTCATATTTCAGTTCTGGAAATGTTTACATTATGCATTAATCAATAAATATGATTGACAGCACCATTAAAAAAGTGCATGTACTGTAATCAGTTAAGCAAATATGTCGATGGCCATTACAGATGCTGATAAGAAAGATATAATCTAACTTGTATATATTTTTTTAACATTCTGCCCATCTCCCACCAAGGCAGAATTACTGAAAAAGAAATATTTTCATCATTCACATTATCACTGTCTTGCCAGAGGCATGCAGATACAGTATATAACTAGATTATAGCACTCATTAATTTATCTCACTAAAAGTCTTCAAATTGATAAGGTATTTAAACTAATACAAGATTAGCCAGATTATACTAAGCTTTTGTTGTCTTAGCAAATTTATTTTATTTAATAATTTTTTAACACATTGTCCATTCCCACCAAGGCAGGGTGATCTAAAGAAGAAAATAATTCCACCATCAATCAATGTCTTTCTAGAAGAGAACGAGCACCACAGTCCAAAAAGTAATCCTGAAGAGCACAAATCAAGGTGCAATGCTTTTATGAACAGAATAACACATTACTTTTTCAAAGCAGGGCTACTCACTCCTACTGAATTTAAAGCACTGCAGTGATGGGCTGGCTTAATCCCACAAGTCACAACTCTTGGAGGTGCATCTATTTTCAGTAATAACAATACTGACAAAATTAACATTTGTGATAGGGTGGCTTATAGAGAACATTGGGATAGCACCAGGTAAGTGCAGAACAGGAGTGAACATGAGGCAGGAGGGACAGGAGTTCTGGCCACTCAACCAGTAACAGGTTGTTGGTGAAGGCTAGTTCTTTGTATACAGTTTTGGTTGTGCCACATTTCCAGCAAAAACAAAGATATTGTTTTCTGTTGGGTCCTTGGTCATGTTGATGTTCAGGGCAATGAGCAGGTAGACTTTGCTGCACAGTCCGCAGTACATGACCTCCCAGTTTCACATAAAGGTCGTCCATTCTCAGACTATTTTGCTGTAATCTCTAGCCATCTTTGCAACTGGTGGCAACAACGTTGGTCCAATATGACTCGTAACAAATTACATTCTATCAAACCAAGTTTTGGTTTCTGGCCTTACTATCAGTGCTGAGGTAGGGAGACTGTACTCTCCCGTCTTCACATTGGGCACACCCGTCTTACTCATGCTTATCCTTTGATCCTGCATCACTCCCTGCCCTGCAGTGCTGTATGATCCTAGTGGGTTTAGAGATTCTTTTTGATAATAATACCCCTCAAGGAAGGTTCCTTGATGCTGGTGAGGGGCTCTTGATCTAGGGAACTGGATCTGTGCTCCAGTTCTCTGAATACCTTCCATCCCCCCCACAGGTGCTGTATAATCCTACAGGTTTAGTGCTTTCCCCTTGATTATAATAATAATAATAATAATAATAATAATAATAATAATAATAATACACCACCATATGTCATATGAACTCTGCTCTCAAAAGTCTGGTGAATGATTTTGCCCAAATCTGGGTAGGTAATGGAGGGGAAAAAAGTTTCCTCCTAAAAAAAAAAAAAAGTAACTGTTTCCAATTAGGCCTCAACTTCAATAGAGCCAGACACCCACACCCCACCTCTACTCCAGTCAACAATGACAAGATTTCCCCAAGCCTACAGAGCTGATTCATGGTGCTCTGAACAATTACCAGCATTCTGGGAAGCAAACAGGGAAAACTCATTGCTGACACTAAAGGCAGGTGTAGAGCGAGGTGTCCACACTCCACAAAGGCTGGCACAGAAGTCCATCATTTGTGTTAAACATGTATTCAATATTTTTTATGTGGGATTTATTGAAATTTTATTTTTTTAAAACATTTATTAAAAAAGTAAGAAATTATACCATATTTATTTGAATGATATGCAAAAGGTTTAAAGACATGAATGTTAAAACTACCTGAGAGAACAACAGTTTGGAATATGCCTTTTTTTCATATTTTAATATCTAAATACATTTGTTACAGATATTACTAAATATATGTAATATAAAATTCTTCTTTGTACAAATATATAACCATGGGAACAAATAATCTGTTTAATGAAAGCTCTCCACATGCTAGTTATACTACATGTAAGCTGCCCACCCAATATACATTTGGCAGAGATTGTCAATATTGGTAGCTTCCTCAATTAATGAATTTACTTGCCCTTCCACAGACAATGGTAAGTTTGGACCTCGTGCCTTGGTGCGAATCTGGCCACTGAGACGATGTTCAATATTACTGACGTGCATCTGGGCCTGAGAAAGAATTTTTTTTTTTTTTAATTCACTTCTGGAATAAATTTATTGCTAATGAAAAGTATCAAACATAAAATCAAAATGTAGATAAATGATTCAGAGAACCGACAAGTTGATAAAATAGACACGTACAACATGGATATCTTTACTGAGGGAACGTTTCTTCACCATTCTCCTTTGTATGGACTGATGAAGCCATTGTGTGGCAAAACGTTTCCTCAGTAAAGATATCCAAGTGTTGCACATGTGTCTAATTTATCAAAATCAAAAGGGTAATAATGATTTTGCAAAAACTTGAATGATATTCTGAAGAGAAAATTTTGTAGTAAATAGAGGGAAAACAGGACTTATTATTTTATGTATTTGAATACAAGCACTAAACTATTTACCTAACAATAACCTTTAACATTAATTATTACATTATCTGTAGGTTCTCTGAACCATTTATATACAGATTATGAGTTGCTTGAAACCCTGTGCATAATACTGTATGGCCTATACAATATTATATAATTATTATATTAAAAAAGTGCCATACTCATATAAAACACACAGCAATTCTTTTTGTAGCTATATAAAATAAGTGTGAAAGACTAAGAGCATGAAAAAAATTAGAGTATTACTGCAAAAGCTGACCCTTGTGGGTCTAGCACTTAGTTTTGATTATAATAATAATAACAATGAGAAAGCTTAACCCTTTGACTGTTGCAAGCCCCTTTCTGAAGCTGTCATTCTATGTCGCAAAATTTTTGGAAAAAAAAAAAAAAAAAAAAATTCTTGTGAAATGACACCAATAGTATGAAATTTCGTCAAAAACTCACGGAATTACGCTCCCGCGAAATTAGAGCTCTTGGCGACATATACGCATCGGTGATTTCGCCGACTTTGAGCCCCGTTTTTGGCCAATTCTGTTGTTCCAGTTGACCAAACTCATAGCTATTTTTTTTAGAACTCCATTTTTTCTATCAGTTTAGTACAAGAAACCAACCATTTACTGATTTGAACTACCCAATAAAGTGGTCAGAAATTGGCAATTTGGCCAATTTCACGCAAATTAAAGAAGATGCCAATTTCAAAACAGGGTCCAGAATAAACAACGTAGACATTCTTGGCACTAAAATAACATATCCTCTGTTCATTAGTCATGTCTAGGCCCCTCTTATATTACTATTGCTTTCTATTTTGATTTTTTATTCATACAAAAAATACAAAATTTACTGTTATGCAGACTACTGCATTATTGTAAAAGTGGTATAAATAATATCAGTGCACTAGTGAAAGAATATTAGACTCGCCAGATGACGTGTACTGGATGTGTGGTGTGATTTGCTTACTCCTGAACATTGGTAAAAATCAAACACTTCCGCTACTTTGAGCTCAATTTCAAGGTCGTTTTCATCGTGAAACTAATCAAAATCATCTCTATTTCTGTAATATGTTTTCCATTTTATCATGTGAGACCATGAAAACGAGAAGACAACGATAAATACTATACGAAAATACACCTCAAAGTCGGCATTTTAATAAAAAAAAAAAAAAAAAAAAAACGGTCAATTTTTTTTTCTTATGCACTGCGTGCTGCAGGATTTTATGTGGTGCACAATGACCACACAGACCCATTCTCTACACATGTGGGCCTACCAGTTTTCTCCTGCTTGATTTGAAGCCGCTAGAATTATTGAGTATACAGTGGACCCCCGGTTCGCGATGCTATCGGTATCCGATAAATCCGGTATGCGATGCATTATATCGCAAAAAATTTGCCTCGGTTCCCGTTACAAAACCCGGTATACGCGATTCGTCCGAGACATGTCCACGTGTGGCCTGAACTGCCCCATGTGTGCCAGTGTTTACAAGCCAGCCATGTGCTCGCATCTAAGGATACATTCGGTACATTCCATATTATCACAGTGTTTTTGGTGCTTGTTTCTGCAAAATAAGTCACCATGGGCCCCAAGAAAGTTTGTAGTGCCAACCCTTCGAGACCAAGGGTGCTAATGACTATTGAAATGAAGAAAGAGATAATTGCAAAGTACGAAAGTGGAGTGCGTGTGTCGGAGCTGGCCAAGTTGTATACAAAACCCCAATCAACCATCTCTACTACAGTGACCAGGAAAACGGCAATCAAAGAAGCTGTTGTTGCAAAAGGTGCAACTGTGATTACGAAACAGCGACCGCAAGTGTTAGAAAATGTTGAGGGACTGTTATTAGTGTGGATAAATGAAAAACAGATAGCAGGAGATAGCATCTCTCAAGCGATCATTTGTGAAAAGGCTAGGCAGTTGCATGACGATGTGGTAAAGAAATTGCCTGCAACTAGTGGTGATGTGAGTGAATTTAAGGCCAGCAAAGGTTGGTTTGAAAGATTTAAGAATCGTAGTGGCATACATAGTGTGATTAGGCATGGTGAGGCTGCCAGTTCAGACCAAAAAGTAGCTGAAAAATATGTGAAGGAATTCAAGGATTACATAGACAGTGAAGACATGAAACCTGAACATGTGTTTAATTGCGACGAAACAGGCCTGTTTTGGAAGAAATTGCCAAGCAGGACCTACTCAGGAGGAAAAGGCACTCCCAGGACATAAGCCTATGAAAGACAGGCTTACTCTTCTGATGTGTGCCAATGCTAGTGGTGATTGCAAAGTGAAGCCTTTATTGGTGTATCACTCAAACTCCCTGAGCGTTCAGGCAAAAGAATATCCTCAAGGCTAATTTGTGTGTGCTGTGGAGGGCAAACACTAAGGCATGGGTCACTAGGGACTTTTTCTATGACTGGTTATATCATACATTTGCCCCCAATGTGAAAAATTACCTAATTGAAAAGAAATTAGACCTTAAGTGCCTCCTGGTATTAGACAATGCCCCTGGTCATCCTACAGACTTGGCAGAGTGACTTTCTGGGGACATGAGCTTCATTAAGGTCAAGTTTTTGCCTCCTAATACCACTCCTCTCCTGCAGCCCATGGACCAGCAGGTCATTTCCAACTTCAAGGAACTGTACGCAAAAGCTATGTTTGAAAGGTGCTTTGAAGTGACCACAGACACTCTATTGACTCTAAAGGAGTTTTGGAAGGATCACTTTAATATCCTCAATTTGTAAACCTCATAGGTAAGACTTGGGAGGGAGTGACTAAGAGGACCTTGAGCTCTGCCTGGAAAAACTGTGGCCAGAATGTGTAGACAAAAGGGATTTTGAAGGGTTTGAGGCTAACCCTGAGAAGCCTATGCAAGTTGAGGAATCCATTGTGGCACTGGAGAAGTCCTTGGGGTTGGAGGTTAGTGGGGAGGATGTTAAAGAGTTGATGGAGGAGGACAATGACGAACTAACCACTGATGAGCTGCTAGATCATCTTCAACAGCAAGAGGCCAGATCTGAGGAAACTGCTTTGGAGGAGGGGATGGAGAAAGTGAAGAAGTTCCTACTTCAAAGATTAGGGAAATGTGTGCAAAGTGGCTTGAAGTGCAAAGCTTTTTTTGATGAAAATCACCCTCAGACAGCTACTGCAAGCCGTGTTGGCAACCTGTACAATGACACTGTTGTGAACCACTTTAGGAAAGTCATAAAGGAACGAGAGGTACAGGCCTCTATGGACAGATATGTTGTGCGACATAAGTCCAGTGACTCTCAAGCTGGTCCTAATGGCATTAAAAGAAGAAGGGAAGTAACCCCGGAAAAGGGCTTGCTACCTCAAGTCCTAATGGTGGGGGATTCCCCTTCTAAACAATGGGTTCGACACTCTCCCCTCCTCCCATCCCATCAGTCATCACCAGATCTTCATTAAAGGTAAGTGTAATGTATTCTATTGTTAGTAGAGTACATACTACAAACTGTGCATGTCTTCTTCAGTTTGTGTGCATTAAACTTAATATTTCATGTGGTAAAAGTTTTTTTTTTCATACTTTTGGGTGTCTTGCGTGGATTAATTTGATTTCCATTATTTCTTATGGAGAAGATTGATTCGTTTTCCGATATTTTTGGTTTACGATGAGCTCTCAGGAACGGATTAATATCGTGAACCGGGGGTCCACTGTATATATGTCCGAAACACTGGCTCGTAAGACGTATATATACGACCAAAACAGTCAAAGGGTTAAAGAAGAAAATAATTCCCTCTGTGTACCTTTTCATTGTTGATCTCTCCTGTATTTTTTGCACTCTTATCACCTCGAGACCACTCCACCAGAGGGTCATGGATGAAGGGCCGCAGGACAGACATTAGGGCGTCGCGTTTCTCACGCATCACTCGCATAGTCACCTAAAGCAGCAGTATTTGAAAATATTTTGTGGATAATACATTCAAAAATAATTATAAAACCTTTGGGGAAGAAAGAATCATGCAGAACTTTACCTTCCACAGATTGAAGCTAAAAATAAAATCAGAAACATGAGTTGTACAACTGTACTACTATAAAACATAACACACACACACACATATATATAATTACACGAGTTTGAACCACTAAGAAAATACAGAGGAATCCCGGTTGTCGATTGCATTACTTGTTGAACAATCAGTTTTCGAATGAGGAATTTGAGAAAAAAAAGTCTTGGTTTTTGTACATTCTCTTGGCTGTTAACCGGCAATGTGAATGGCTCGGGTTATGTGCTCACAGAATGCGCACTGGGCAATGAGTCGACAGTGGGTCTGAGTCACTATAGCCACTAACTCGCGTACTGTAATCATCTCTTTGAGTTTTTGTTGTGCATCTTGTGAACCTTTTTGTTATTTTGCAGTTTTGGTGCAATTTTTTTTTATTGTGAGATAAGCCACTGTCATTACACCTGTCAAGGAAATGTGTGCTAAATGGCATGAGGTGCAGGAGTTTGCTGTCTTGATTTAGATATAGTGGTGATGGCAGTGGTGTTGGCTGTGGTAATGGTAGTGGTGGTGGTTTAGTTAAGCGTTAAAATGGAGCCTGAAACAAACTTCATTGGACAGGTTCTTAGTGAGACAAAGAACCAGTGAGCCAGAACAAGGTGTTAGTGATTAAGAGAGAGAAAAAGAGAAACAACACCAGAAGGACAGTTGCCTGGCATATTAATAAAAGGCAGCTCTCCTTCCCAGCAGTAACATACCCCTCTCCTCCACCTCCTGCTTCCAGTATGCCAGTAGCTTTCCTCTGACAGATAAGCAGCAGTTAAATTTTAATTTACTGTACAGTATTTCAGTTAGTTTCTTTTAGTATCCATTTTTACAGTTTTATGTAGTAGTAGTACATTTTTAATAAATTATTACACTGTCCTTTGAGGACTGGAATTAATTGATTCTATTTACATTATTCTTTACGGGAATAATTGCTTTGTTTGTCATCTATTTTGGTTGTCGAATTGACATCTGGAACAAATTAAATTCGACAACCGAGATTCCACTGTATATAAACAAATACAGAAAATGTAATGTTTTTATATCCTATCAGTTACAAGTAAAACAAGTGTTAACTATTTTTATAATGCCAAAATATTTATTTATATACTGTAGTTTAAAAATTCAAACCTAAATAAATACAGTAATAATTATACATACTTTTAACTGGACAGTGTATACATGTAGAATATGAATTTTCTAGGCATGGTATATAAAACAGTAAGAATAATATTAATAAAATGCTAATTGCATGGCAAGAGTAACTGCTTTGTAAATAAAAGTTGAAAACTTATCTTGTTATACATTAATTAATGTGAATTATCACATTTATCTTTTTTTTTTTTCAACAAGTCGGCCGTCTCCCATCGAGGCAGGGTGATCCAAAGAGAAAGAAAATCCCCAAAAAGAAAATACTTTCATCATCATTCAACACTTTCACCTCACTCACACATAATCACTGTTTTTGCAGAGGTGCCCAGAATACAACAGCTTAGAAGTATATACAGTACAGGAAGGCCCCACTTATACGGCTGGTTAGGTTCCAGGCTACCGCCATAAAGCGGAAACCGCCGTAAAGTGGAACACCCTTTTTTTCCACTTACAAATGCATACAAACACTAGATAACAAGTTTACACTAACATATATTAAGTTAGCAATAGAACCAGGCATCAAAAAACAATAAAAAGTACAATACACACATAGTGCACTCATTACTCATCTTAAAATATTTATAGTCTTAATCTAGGGTGAGACAAGTAGTATTTATTGTAAGAAATCAAGTGTGGTATGTATGGTAGTCAGCCAGGCTACCATACCAGGCCACCCCACCCACATACAATTCTATGATATTTAAGCATCCCAGAGCGATAAAATGTATATACAGTTCACTCATTACTTACCTTAAAATATAGGGTGAGATGAGTAGTATTTATTGTAAAAAATCAAGTGTGGTATGTATGGTAGTCAGCCAGGCTACCATACCAGGCCACCCCACCCACATACAATTCCATGATATTTAAGCATCCCAGAGCAATAAAATGTATATACAGTTCACTCATTACTTACCTTAAAATATTTGTAGTCTTAATGTAGGGTCAGGAGTAAGTAAATGAGATAAAACGAATAAATGAGAGAGAGAAAGAATGAATGCATGAGAGAGGACAGGCGCAGAGTTATGTAAACAAACCAGGCGAAGGTAAGTTTTGTAAACGAAGTGTACACGTCTGGTTTGTGTACAAGTTACATTGTGTACAGGTTGTCTCTACATTGATACGGTAGAATAAATAAAGAAGAACACTCCCATTCTCATGTAACATCATTTTGAGAAGAAATGAAGCTCTGAGTGAAGGCAATGGAAGTAAGTCACTCTGACTTTTTTGGGTTATCCTAGGTTCTCTACACATATGTTGTTATGTATGATAATCTATGTAACTGTATTTGTGTATACCTGAATAAACTTACTTACATACATACGAAAGGAATAATTTTCTACAGTTACCCCCAGTAACACATTTTCTCTTATGTTAGATTAGAGAAAATGTTATTCTTGGCATCACTTGTACAAGTTATCTGGCTACGACATCTCATATTTATGTTTATTTATTCTATTGTGGGGTGTATTTATCATCTTTTTATGTTATGTATCGTGTTTATTATATAATTTTGAAAAAAATATCATGGATGGATTAATGAAAATGTGTATATTAACGTAATATACAACATTTAATAAGACTCGGTGATTATTATTATTATTATTATTATTAGCATTTCTAATATGGTGTCACTTGTGCAAGTCCTCTGCTACCACATCTCATATTTATGTTTATTTATTCTATTGTGGGGTGTATTTAACATCTTTTTATGTTATGTATCGTGTTTATTATATAATTTTGAAAAAATATCATGGATGGATTAATGAAAATGTGTATTTAACGTAATATACGACATACGATGATTATTATCATTACTAATATGACGTCTGGAGACATAAGACACTCTTACTGATTTTAATGTGTACCTGCATGCCAGCACAGTATGTAAGTTTATTTAGGTACAGGTATACATAAGTATAATTATCAGAGTATATATAAAATATGAAATAACTTTTAAAAACATTTGAAATTTTGGAGTTTCCAGACAAAATGGAGAGACTTAGTGCTTACTGAGCTCACGAAGAATGTAAACAAACAGGGTGGGGCGCGGTGACCGTATTAGAAAGTCAGGGGGGGGGAGCCGTATAGCGAGTTTTGGTCATAATTTGAAATGACCGTATTAGCGGAACGCCGTAAAGTGAAACGCCGTAAAGCGGGGCCTTCCTGTACATATAAAAATACACAATATATCTCTCCAAACTGCCAATATCTTTTATCATTATCATGCGGAAAATGTTAATAATGGGCATGATGACTTTTACTCAATAGTTCACTACTGTAGTTTCTCGTCCTGTATGACCTTTGTTGGTTTAGTGCTTTCTATGATTATAATAGCATAGTTTCTCATAGCACACCAATTTTGGACTACGAGACACAAAGTAAATATTTAATTTCCATAAAATTTTGCAGTTTTTGTACTATCATCAAATGTATGAGGGATGGATTATTGGAGACCTGATGTGATTTAAAAAATTGTTTCAAAATGTGAGACATGACTTATGGACAGTGACAAAGATAGGTCTCACCTCACAAGTCTTTCTATAGATGCCCTCATGACCTGTAGGTCCCATCGCATTTACCATATTATGCGTCAGGCGGAATGGTACACGTTCAGGCCAGTCAAAGCTTTCACCCTGAAAATATTAAATTGATTAAAGTAAGGTTAAAACTGCTTTTACTCTGGTGATCTCTCCAATAATCAAAGCTAAGTCACTCATTATACAGTCTATGGTTCTGTAATAATACTATACTTTAAATTCACAAGTGGAAGAATTAAAAAGAGGACAAAGTTATCAGTGTACGTATTATACGAGAAGTATGGTAAATATGATGTATACAAGACAAGCCTGTGTTGGTCACATATATTCGAGGATATTAGAATATGTGTAATTAACTATTGTAATTAACATATATGCAGCACAAATGGAACCCCCTTTCCTTC
Organism: Cherax quadricarinatus; assembly: GCF_038502225.1. Taxonomy (NCBI): domain Eukaryota; kingdom Metazoa; phylum Arthropoda; class Malacostraca; order Decapoda; family Parastacidae; genus Cherax; species Cherax quadricarinatus. The sequence goes on along the minus strand of NC_091351.1, from coordinate 295,262 downwards.
CCCCCCTTCCCCCCAAAAAAAGACCATAAAATACAGTATCAACGTATGTCCAAAAGGTTAAACATTCAACTTTTCAGTTTCTGCCAGTCAAGCACAAAGTTGTAGTGTCTATCAGACTGGTGGTCTTTGTTTACTTTCTGTGATATTTTAGGGAATTTAAAAAAAAAAAATTGTTAGTGCCAGCAAATGCAATACTTATTTGTGTTTGGAACTACTGTAATATACATGGGTGTATACCTCTGAGTTGGAACTTATCACCACTGAACATCATGTTGTTCTCCACTGCCTATTGGAAAACACTGCTTATATCTTCCTGTAATTTTTCAGTGTCTTCTACCGTAGTGACTTTCATGCTTATTTTAGTGTCATCTGTAAATGATGATACAAAACTGATGGATGTTTTTATCTATGAATGCTATGAGGATGAGAAACAGTAGTGATGCTAGGACAGTGCCTTGGGAAACTGAGCTTCTGTACCACGCCAATGCTGGATTTTACTGTTTACTACTTTTTGTGTTGTGTTAGGAACCCAAAAATCTATCTGCCTACCTTCCCCATAATGCCTATGGCCCTCATTTTGTGTGCTATCACTCCATGATCACATATGTCAAATGCCTCTGCAAAGTCTGTGTAAATATGTTTATATATGTTATGCTGTGGTGAACCACAAAACACTTGTTAACCTTATTGAAGAGACAGTTGAAATCTACGTGAACGGTGTCACCACAGGAGGCATCAAAAAGAATATTTTCCCCATGTCTATCTCCCAGACCAAGGATGTAGCCCACCATGGACATGACAGCTGTGGTGCGACAATAGCCAAGTCTTGCTCTTAACCTGAAATTAAGAAACAGCTTTTATGAAAAAATTATGCAAGTCACAAAAGACCTAAACCCTTGTGGGCAATTTATCACTATAATAATTCCATGAACATGTTCACATCATAAAAATACCTTGCATTTGGAGAAGGGTAAGCCAAAAAAAAACTATGACAATTTCATAGCTTTACCATAACAGAATGTATACTCTTCCCCTCAACCCAAAAATATTCCCTTATTCTACTACAGTAGTTCATCACTGATAATCACTGCTAAATATACTTTTAATACACCAGATTAGGTGGTAGTAAGAGGGTGATAGTCACAAGGTTACAGAAACACATAATTAGTCATACTAGACTTCAGGATGTACATGTTTATAGAGGGGCCACAGATATATCAGATCACTTTCTAGTTGTAGCTACACTGAGAGTAAAAGGTAGATGGGATACAAGGAGAATAGAAGCATCAGGGAAGAGAGAGGTGAAGGTTTATAAACTAAAAGAGGAGGCAGTTAGGGTAAGATATAAACAGCTTTTGGAGGATAGATGGGCTAATGAGAGCATAGGCAATGGGGTCGAAGAGGTATGGGGTAGGTTTAAAAATGTAGTGTTAGAGTGTTCAGCAGAAGTTTGTGGTTACAGGAAAGTGGGTGCAGGAGGGAAGAGGAGCGATTGGTGGAATGATGATGTAAAGAGAGTAGTAAGGGAGAAAAAGTTAGCATATGAGAAGTTTTTACAAAGTAAAAGTGATGCAAGGAGGGAAGAGTATATGGAGAAAAAGAGAGAGGTTAAGAGAGTGGTGAAGCATTGTAAAAAGAAAGCAAATGAGAGAGTGGGTGAGTTGTTATCAACAAATTTTGTTGAAAATAAGAAAAAGTTTTGGAGTGAGATTAACAAGTTAAGAAAGCCTAGAGAACAAATGGATTTGTCAGTTAAAAATAGGAGAGGAGAGTTATTAAATGGAGAGTTAGAGGTATTGGGAAGATGGAGGGAATATTTTGAGGAATTGTTAAATGTTGATGAAGATAGGGAAGCTGTGATTTCGTGTATAGGGCAAGGAGGAATAACATCTTGTAGGAGTGAGGAAGAGCCAGTTGTGAGTGTGGGGGAAGTTCGTGAGGCAGTAGGTAAAATGAAAGGGGGTAAGGCAGCCGGGATTGATGGGATAAAGATAGAAATGTTAAAAGCAGGTGGGGATATAGTTTTGGAGTGGTTGGTGCAATTATTTAATAAATGTATGGAAGAGGGTAAGGTACCTAGTGATTGGCAGAGAGCATGCATAGTTCCTTTGTATAAAGGCAAAGGGGATAAAAGACAGTGCAAAAATTATAGGGGGATAAGTCTGTTGAGTGTACCTGGTAAAGTGTATGGTAGAGTTATAATTGAAAGAATTAAGAGTAAGACGGAGAATAGGATAGCAGATGAACAAGGAGGGTTTAGGAAAGGTAGGGGGTGTGTGGACCAGGTGTTTACAGTGAAACATATAAGTGAACAGTATTTAGATAAGGCTAAAGAGGTCTTTGTGGCATTTATGGATTTGGAAAAGGCGTATGACAGGGTGGATAGGGGGGCAATGTGGCAGATGTTGCAAGTGTATGGTGTAGGAGGTAGGTTACTGAAAGCAGTGAAGAGTTTTTACGAGGATAGTGAGGCTCAAGTTAGAGTATGTAGGAAAGAGGGAAATTTTTTCCCAGTAAAAGTAGGCCTTAGACAAGGATGTGTGATGTCACCGTGGTTGTTTAATATATTTATAGATGGGGTTGTAAGAGAAGTAAATGCGAGGGTCTTGGCAAGAGGCGTGGAGTTAAAAGATAAAGAATCACACACAAAGTGGGAGTTGTCACAGCTGCTCTTTGCTGATGACACTGTGCTTTTGGGAGATTCTGAAGAGAAGCTGCAGAGATTGGTGGATGAATTTGGTAGGGTGTGCAAAAGAAGAAAATTAAAGGTGAATACAGGAAAGAGTAAGGTTATGAGGATAACAAAAAGATTAGGTGATGAAAGATTGAATATCAGATTGGAGGGAGAGAGTATGGAGGAGGTGAACGTATTCAGATATTTGGGAGTGGACGTGTCAGCGGATGGGTCTATGAAAGATGAGGTGAATCATAGAATTGATGAGGGAAAAAGAGTGAGTGGTGCACTTAGGAGTCTGTGGAGACAAAGAACTTTGTCCTTAGAGGCAAAGAGGGGAATGTATGAGAGTATAGTTTTACCAACGCTCTTATATGGGTGTGAAGCGTGGGTGATGAATGTTGCAGCGAGGAGAAGGCTGGAGGCAGTGGAGATGTCATGTCTGAGGGCAATGTGTGGTGTGAATATAATGCAGAGAATTCGTAGTTTGGAAGTTAGGAGGAGGTGCGGGATTACCAAAACTGTTGTCCAGAGGGCTGAGGAAGGGTTGTTGAGGTGGTTCGGACATGTAGAGAGAATGGAGCGAAACAGAATGACTTCAAGAGTGTATCAGTCTGTAGTGGAAGGAAGGCGGGGTAGGGGTCGGCCTAGGAAGGGTTGGAGGGAGGGGGTAAAGGAGGTTTTGTGTGCGAGGGGCTTGGACTTCCAGCAGGCATGCGTGAGCGTGTTTGACAGGAGTGAATGGAGACAAATGGTTTTTAATACTTGACGTGCTGTTGGAGTGTGAGCAAAGTAACATTTATGAAGGGATTCAGGGAAACCGGTAGGCCGGACTTGAGTCCTGGAGATGGGAAGTACAGTGCCTGCACTCTGAAGGAGGGGTGTTAATGTTGCAGTTTAAAAACTGTAGTGTAAAGCACCCTTCTGGCAAGACAGTGATGGAGTGAATGATGGTGAAAGTTTTTCTTTTTCGGGCCACCCTGCCTTGGTGGGAATCGGCCAGTGTGATAATAAAAAAAATAATAATAAAAATAATAATGTTTATTCTGTATAGTTTGAATGCACCCTCTCAGCTCAATTTCTGTACATATAATACTACTAATGGTATTTCTAATCTTGTCATGGCCAAATAATAGGATCCAGAACATTTTATTATCACTACTACTATAAATTGCTGGTCATGTATATTTCTACTCTTCCCACCAAAATGAAATACATTCACCAACTCTTACTCACAGGTTCACATTCCAAAATGGAAGACTTCCCAACATTCAATACTGATGTTATCATGTTCCCACTTCACTTTTAAAGTGCACTTACTCTACTTCCTAACTCCATAAATTAAGTCTCTAGCTGGTCACATTACATTCCACTATTAGACCTTATTCACACTGTGGCAATACTAAGGAAGGGCCCTCGACAATTTTCTTCAGCCACCTCATAATTTTATTTGGCCCCCCAAAGCACACACTGATGAAAAAATGGTATTCAAATTAAGCCAGTTAACCCTTTCAGGGTCGGTGCCATACTTGTATGTGTAAATTCTAGCGTGTTCAAATAGAGTGGAAGAAAGCTGGTAGGCCTACATATGAAAGAAAGGGTCTGTGTGGTCAGTGTGCGCAGTATAAAAAAAATCCTGCAACACGCAGTGTATAATGAGAAAAAAAACACGACCATGTTTTTGGTTTAAAACAGCTACCTTAAAGTGTATTTTGGTATGGTATTTATGGTTGTATTCTCGTTTTCTTGGTCTCTTTTGATAGAATGGAAGATATATTACAGAAATAGAGATGATTTTGATTGGTTTCACAAAGAAAAGTACATGTACCTTGAAATTGAGCTCAGAGTAGTGGAAATGTTTGATTTTTGCTGATGTTCAAGAGTAAACAAATCACGCCATGCATCCAATAAACGTCAACTGATGAGTCTAATAGTCTTTCACAAGTGCGCTGATATTATTTATACCATTTTTACAATAATACAGTAGTCTGCATAACAGTAAATCTTCTGTTTTTTGTGAGAATAAAAATTCAAAATGGAAAGCAAGAGTAATATAAGAGTGGCCTGGAGACGTGACTAATGAACAGAGAAAATGGTATTTTAGTGCCAGGAATATCTGTCTTGTTTATTCTGGACCCTATTTTGAAATTGGCATCTTTTGAAATTTGTGTGAAATTGGCCAAATTGCCAATTTTTGACCACTTCATGGATAGTTGAAATTAGTAAATGGGCGGTTTCTTGTACTCGTTCAATAAAACAAATGGAGTTCTAACGAAATAACTGATTTTAGTCGACTGGAACATTGAAATTAGCTGAAAATAGGGCTCAAAGTGGGTGAAATCGCCAATGCGTAAATATTGTCGAGATCGCTAACTTCGCAAGAGCATAATTCCCTAAGTTTTTCCATAAAATTTCATACTTTTGGTGTCATTACCATCGGGAAAAGATTCTCTATCATTTCATAAGAATTTTTTTTTTTTTTTAAATTTTTCGACCCCAAGAGTGTGTTCAGGATTGGGGGTCTCGACCCTGAAAGGGTTAATTCTGAATGTCCCCATGAGGAAGTGGAACAGAATTCTTCCTTCGTAAGCCATGTGTGTCGTAAGAGGCAACTAAAATGCCAGGAACAAGGGGCTAGTAACCCCTAATTTAAAGTGTGTGTATTTTGTTTTTCTTTTTAGGTCACCCTGCCTCGGTGGGATACGGCCGGTTCGTTGAAAACAAAAAGAAATCTGAACGTAGTTTGTCCTGCTTGTGACTGACGAAAACTTACTTGAGGAACAATACTAATGATAGCAGAACAAGTGGCAGTTATACCTTTTCCTTTCAATGCACTGGCTGTATCCCACTGAGAGGGGTGGCCCAAAAGAAAAAATGAAAGTTTCTTCTTTTACATTTAATAATATATACAGGAGAAGGGGTTACTAGCCCCTTGCTCCTGGCATTTTAGTCGCCTCTTATGACACGCATGGCTTACGGAGGAAGAATTCTGTTCCACTTCGCCATGGAGATAACCTATGGGTACAAAAAACAAATAGCCAGAAGGTATCATTAGTATGTTTCCTTCCAACCATAACGACAAAAATAATCACACTGCAATCATTTTTTCAGTTATCCTTAATCTCTCATTTGAGAGTAGAATGAATCTGTTTTGTACTAGCTACATATGACAATAATAAGGCCAGGTTGAATATTGTTACTTTGATGGCATATATGTATACTGTGGTACTCCGTGTTTCGGCCACCTCTCAACTCGAACAATTATGTAAGTGTGATAAATGGTTTAAGAAAAAACGACAATCTTCAAGTGTATCATTGTAAGTGCTTTTGTAAGTGTATTTTTGGGGGTCTAAAATGGACTAATCTAATTTACATTATTCCTTATGGGAACAAATTTGTTTGGTAATGGCACTTGAACAGCCTTCTGGAACGAATTATGGCTGAAACTCGGGGTACCACTGAATATATGTATATTGATGTAATCCCCTCAGGGAGGTTCCTTGACATTGGTGAGGGGCTCTTGATCTAGGAAATTGGATCTGTGCTTCAGTTCCCTGAATTGAGCCTGAATACCTTCCATCCCCCCCACATGCGCTGTATAATCCTACGGGTTTAGCGCTCCCCATGATTATAATAATAATGATGATAATAATATTGATGTAATACACAAATAACCCACACATAGGAGAATGAAAGTACAATGAAGTACAATGCCTGCACTTTAAAGGAGTGGTTTGGGATATTGGCAGTTTGGAGGGATATGTTGTGTATCTTTATACGTATATGCTTCTAAACTGTTGTATTCTGGGCACCTCTGCAAAAGCAGTGATAATGTGTGAGTGTGGTGAAAGTGTTGAATGATGATGAAAGTATTTTCTTTTTGGGGATTTTCTTTCTTTTTGGGGTCACCCTGCCTCGGTGGGAGACGACCGACTTGTTTGAAAAAAAAAAAAAAAAAAAAAAAAAAAGGAGAATGAAACTTATGATGACGTTATCTGGCTTGGACCATAAACTAGTCACACAAGTGTGAAGGGAAGAGAGCCAGTCAAAAGTTTCGTTCTTCTATGTGTAGGTTATTGGTGCATTGTTCCAGTCACAGTATTGTGCCTTTTTATTCTTTATTCTATACTGATGTAATTTCATGTAATTATTATTCTTATTTGATAGGCACATTTGTTTTCTCACTCTTATATAAGGATACAAAGATCTTTAGAAAATATTTCTATATATATTGATTTGTAATATACACTTTTAAATAAAAATGGTGAATTTCCTCTGTAAAATGTGGGTTCCCTCTCATCCCTTTCTAACAAGATAACCAATTTATTCTCCTCCGTATCTGACTGAAGAAGCCTATTGTTCAGGTGAAACGTTTCAACAATAAAGATACCCAACTTTGCACATGCGCTTGTTCATCAATACAGCCATCCTTAAGTCTAACACCCCTAAATACAAAAAAGTCTGCAGCTGCCCCTGTTTACACTGCAACAGCATGACAAATCTTGTCAACCATGCCCTCCGATCTCAAATGGTCACGTGCTCAGTGGGTGCTCGAACTCCTATTCAGGTCCAATAAAGCTATTCTTGCTTTGCTCAAAATTCCCTAAACACCTTTAATTTCTCAAATTGTAATTATAATCATGGGAAGCACTAAACCTGTAGGGCTCATACTATAAAGGAGAATGGGTTAGTAGAACTGTTCAGATTAAATCAGGATTTACCCAGAGCAATAATATTTGAATCCTCTAATAATGCATATGTTGATAATTTGCCCTTTTTGTGTAAAATACTTTTGTGTAAAATACTTTTATTTCATGCAGCTGTACCTGCCTGCTAGCTGGATTATTCAGTGTAAATTCTTGGTCTCATTGGTTACTTGGCTAAATCTTTATATCACCTCTTTCCTTCATTCTCACTCTGTTTCACTTCATATAGTCCTTTTTGGTAAGATTCATCCCAATCTTGCACTACTGTGTATGTTAAAGCTGTGTGACCTTAGTGGGTTTAGCACTTGGTTTTGATTATAATAATAATATGTATGTTAAAGTAAGAAAACAAACTATACAGAAATAAATGAAGAAAAAAAATTTTTTAATTTGAGAGTGCACAAACTACTTTCCACCTCCAAAACTCAAATATGGCTAACTGATTTAACCTCAAATTCCTTTATACATATTACTGACTTAATACTTCAGCAACATGTCAAATATAAAAAAAAAAACACATATCCACTCATTACTGCTATTCATAAAGTACAGTGGTACCTTGGGATACGAACAGCTCAAAACTCGAACAATTATGTAAGCGTATTTATGTAAGTGCTTTTGTAAGTGTATTTTTGGGGGTCTGAAACGGATTAATCTGATTTACATTATTCCTTATGGGAGCAAATTTGTTCGGTATTGGCACTGGAACAGCCTTCTGGAATGAAAAAAATTTGTATCCTGAGGTACCACTGTACAGTGATTCTATAATTTAATTACAACGAGTAATAACATCACTGCTACCACCATCATCTCAAGCCCATTTCTTTTTCTCATAGGGAGAGTCAGCACTAGCTAGAAATTCTACAAATATAGAAACAAGTAGAGAAGGCTGGACTTAAATATCTCACCATGCTTGAGGGTCTGGGAAGGTTCGGAGGAACCAAGTGGCAAAGACTGGAGGGTGCCGTGGGACCAGCTTGTTCAAGAAGACATCTCTCTTAGTAGCCAGGAGTGTGTCTAGCTTACACATACTTTGTTTTAATTCCTGGGCTGACATAAAAATGCCAGAATCTCTGTACAGTGTATGAAGAATCTGCCGCAAACCATGCAGGTTCTGTATCCACTCAATTAAGCCACATTCTTCATTTAATGGTACAACAGCCTAGAAAGAATACATTATACTTTTATGCTAGCAAAGTATGTTAGATTCTCCAAATGACACATGTAAATATAAAAGTAGTTACATTTGTTATAAAAATTAAGAAAAATAAGAATTTCTTCTGAGAGTTATGTATTTTTTACTAGACTATTTAGATCTATGAAAGTTGACAATTTTTTTTTTTCAACAAAACGGCCACATCCCACTGAGGCAAGGTGACCTAAAAAGAAAAATGAAACTTTTTAAATTTAGTAATGTATATAGGAGAAGGGGTTTTAACAATAATTCTAATGTTGTTGAATTAGACACATGTGCAACTCTTGGGTATCTTTATTGAGGAAACGTTTCGCCACACAGTGGCTTCATCAGTCCATACAAAGGAGAAACTTGAAGAACAGGAGGAGAATGAGGTAATCAGTCCCTCAGCCTTGAGTCGATGTGGTCAGTCCATCAATCTTGAATAGAATACGGCATATGAGCGGAGAAGCAGCTTATAAACCGTAGACAGGAGAGGGGCAGCAGTTGTAGGTGGTGTCACATTTGTTCAATGTGGAAGTAGGTCGTGCCCAAGGGTTAGGCAAGTGAAGAATTCCCAAGATACCCAAGAGTTGCACATGTGTCTAATTCAACAACATGTCAGTTCTCTGAACCATTCATCTACAATAATTCTAATAAAGTATTCATAGTGACACAACAAAAATCATATTACAGCATTATATTAAGAATAGAGAAACATTAATTACTGAAGGCAGCCAGTAACACCCATCAATGGAAGAAAAAGTGCTGGTAACCTACACTTTTAGCACTCAATGACACTTTTGAACTCTATTGGATGATGAGAAAAGTGAGATGGTGGAACTCTGCACTAGAGAAGCCTATGAGTGTTAATTGCATACAATTATGAGCTTTAGAACTTAAGAGGTACTGTAGTGTGGCTATGGTAAGCTTTGCAAATTATAATAAAATGTTCTTTCATATCCTGTTTTGATTCTAGTGTCATACAGGGCTGTAAAAATAAGGGAGGTGTGTCTTTTCTGTGATTTCCAGCAAGGTGGGAATGAGCTGTAGAAATAAGGAGAACTCTTCATCAAGTTTTGTTTCGAAGCTAAGCATGATGCCTTAAACTGTACTGATGCCTTGGCCATGCAGTATTGGCTTCTACAAATTATGTATATTGATGGTTCTGTTCATCACTTACACAGTTGGTAGTGCCATTGTTGTCATACAGCTTCCACACTGATGGCTCCAATGTGGAAGTTGAAGAATGCATCAATAACTGAACTTCCACTCTTCAAACTGAATTGTTTGTTATATCTCTTGCATCCAAATGTGTCCATGTACTTAAAATTGACACTTTGTAAGCGATTCCCAATCATCTATAAATGCTCTTAACTGTGTGTGTCAATTGAGTCATGCTCATGTCAGAAGTCAGACACAGGTATGACAGGATTGTAGACAGTGAATTCAGAGTACACCTTTTGTGGATTCCTTCTCATATTAGCCTTCAAATGCACGATAAAACTGATGAATTAACAAACGCATGCATCTTCAATGAGGGAGTAGATCACAACTTCAGGCTGTTGACTAGCAGTTTGAGGCCAGTACTAGGAATAAACTTCAACTGAGCTTCAACGAAGGAGACCGACATCTGTCAGTCCATCTATCATCATACTAGCATGCAATAAAATGGTGCATTCAATAAAATTTGCAGATTCTTGGATGTCATTACTGCCTGGCTTTGACTGGGCTACAAGTACTTCTGGGAGTGTGCATCAACATTTGATGTAGACATAATAAAAAAAAAACACTGGCAAAGAAACTATCATCACATTCTGCATCATTATAAGCTGGAATGTAATAAAATTTATGAATTCAGAGACAACTCACTCATCAATGTTCAAGAAATGTGTCAGAATTTTATACAATGCCATTTTACCAGCCCATTCTGGGGAAATACCTTTATGTTGCCTATTTCGAATAACTCATAACCAGTGTAACTTGTCTAAATTCAATCATATCTTGCTAGTTGCTGTATAGCCCTTGTGGCTTAGCGCTTCTTTTTGATTTTAATAATAATAATAATCTTGCTAGTTACTGGGCATTGTAAATAACTCATAGCCACACATTGTAATGTTTTAGTGACTGAATTCATGACTGTGTAAACTTGTTACTATACTTCTGAAGTCAGTAAATTTGCAAATGCATTATCACCTTGATTTACTGGACCCCGATTTAAAGGATTTTTAATTTACAGACAAAAATCTGTATCCAGACAGGACCCAGAGAATACAAAGTCTGTTAAATCCAAACTTGTCCATTATTGTTATAGCCTGCTAGGTAAATTGATTTTGAAGAAATCTGTTAAATCAGAATTGTCCATTATTATTATTGCAGACAATCCTAGATTTAACCAGAACTATTATAGTTGATATATGCTGAGCAAACCGATTTTCATATTTAATGGACTAAGGTCATTAAATCGAGAATGGTGTGTTATTGTTATGATCGTGGAAATAATCCCAGTCCTCCATTATAATTAATTCCCTGTCTTCCATTATACCTTCCTTCCTGTCCTATATTATACCTTCCTCTCTCCTTCATTATACTTCTCTGTCCTCTGTTATACTTTCTTCCCTGTCCTCCATTATACTTTCCTCCCTGTCCTCCATTATATCGTCTCCCTGTCCCCCATTATACCATCTCCCTGTCTTTTGTTATACCTTCCCTGGTATGAATTACAAGTTAAAATAACACTTGTGATATTTTAAGTGAGAGTTTATGAAAATATACAATAAAGAAGAGTTTATGAACACATACAGTAGAGTTTATGAAATTATACAATAAAGAAGAGCTCAGACTTTAATAATAAAAAATACCAGCCAGCAAATAAAACATCAAATTTTTCACAGCATTGATTCTATCAACAAATTAAGCCAATCAGTATAAAATTAAGTACAAGTGTTTTATTACTCCTTACATTATTAGTTATATTAACACTACTTACATAGGTTCTGATATGGAGATCCCGTTTTCTTGACTCAGGGTCTAGCAAAAGACATCGATTGGCAAAATTATTGAATTCCATCAATCGGCAGTCTTTGCGTAGATCATCCTGAAAAATACATTAATGCATTACATCCAGGAAAAACATACAGCTGATGAATATGAAGCAAATAATAAGCCATATTTTGTTATGCATAAAAAAAAAAAAATATCTGAGGAGTTATTTAATGTTGATGATGAAATTGAGCAAGTGATATCATGCACTACGCAGTGAGGAACAACTTCAGGTAGAAGTAATATGAGCCAGTGAATGAGGCAGAGGGTAGAATGAAACAGGGTAGAGCAGGTGGGACATATGGGATTAAGATTTGAGATATTAAATATATTTTTATTTATTTTTTTATTATCACACTGGCCGATTCCCACCAAGGCAGGGTGGCCCGAAAAAGAAAAACTTTCACCATCATTCACTCCATCACTGTCTTGCCAGAAGGGTGCTTTACACTACAGTTTTTAAACTGCAACATTAACACCCCTCCTTCAGAGTGCAGGCACTGTACTTCCCATCTCCAGGACTCAAGTCCGGCCTGCCGGTTTCCCTGAATCCCTTCATAAATGTTACTTTGCTCACACTCCAACAGCACGTCAAGTATTAAAAACCATTTGTCTCCATTCACTCCTATCAAACATGCTCACGCATGCCTGCTGGAAGTCCAAGCCTCTCGCACACAAAACCTCCTTTACCCCCTCCCTCCAACCTTTCCTAGGCCGACCCCTACCCTGCCTTCCTTCCACTACAGACTGATACACTCTTGAAGTCATTCTGCTTCGCTCCATTCTCTCTACATGTCCGAACCACCTCAACAACCCTTCCTCAGCCCTCTGGACAACAGTTTTGGTAATCCCGCACCTCCTCCTAACTTCCAAACTACGAATTCTCTGCATTATATTCACACCACACATTGCCCTCAGACATGACATCTCCACTGCCTCCAGCCTTCTCCTCGCTGCAACATTCATCACCCACGCTTCACACCCATATAAGAGCGTTGGTAAAACTATACTCTCATACATTCCCCTCTTTGCCTCCAAGGACAAAGTTCTTTGTCTCCACAGACTCCTAAGTGCACCACTCACTCTTTTTCCCTCATCAATTCTATGATTCACCTCATCTTTCATAGACCCATCCGCTGACACGTCCACTCCCAAATATCTGAATACGTTCACCTCCTCCATACTCTCTCCTTCCAATCTGATATTCAATCTTTCATCACCTAATCTTTTTATCCTCATAACCTTACTCTTTCCTGTATTCACCTTTAATTTTCTTCTTTTGCACACCCTACCAAATTCATCCACCAATCTCTGCAACTTCTCTTCAGAATCTCCCAAGAGCACAGTGTCATCAGCAAAGAGCAGCTGTGACAACTCCCACTTTGTGTGTGATTCTTTATCTTTTAACTCCACACCTCTTGCCAAGACCCTCGCATTTACTTCTCTTACAACCCCATCTATCAATATATTAAACAACCATGGTGACATCACACATCCTTGTCTAAGGCTTACTTTTACTGGGAAAAAATTTCCCTCTTTCCTACATACTCTAACTTGAGCCTCACTATCCTCGTAAAAACTCTTCACTGCTTTCAGTAACCTACCTCCTACACCATACACTTGCAACATCTGCCACATTGCCCCCCTATCCACCCTGTCATACGCCTTTTCCAAATCCATAAATGCCACAAAGACCTCTTTAGCCTTATCTAAATACTGCTCACTTATATGTTTCACTGTAAACACCTGGTCCACACACCCCCTACCTTTCCTAAAGCCTCCTTGTTCATCTGCTATCCTATTCTCCGTCTTACTCTTAATTGTTTAAATTATAACTCTACCATACACTTTACCAGGTATACTCAACAGACTTATCCCCCTATAATTTTTGCACTCTCTTTTATCCCCTTTGCCTTTATACAAAGGAACTATGCATGCTCTCTGCCAATCCCTAGTTACCTTACCCTCTTCCATACATTTATTAAATAATTGCACCAACCACTCCAAAACTATATCCCCACCTACTTTTAACATTTCTATCTTTATCCCATCAATCCCGGCTGCCTTACCCCCTTTCATTTTACCTACTGCCTCACGAACTTCCCCCACACTCACAACTGGTTCTTCCTCACTCCTACAAGATGTTATTCCTCCTTGCCCTATACACGAAATCACAGCTTCCCTATCTTCATCAACATTTAACAATTCCTCAAAATATTCCCTCCATCTTCCCAATACCTCTAACTCTCCATTTAATAACTCTCCTCTCCTATTTTTAACTGACAAATCCATTTGTTCTCTAGTCTTTCTTAACTTGTTAATCTCACTCCAAAACTTTTTCTTATTTTCAACAAAATTTGTTGATAACATCTCACCCACTCTCTCATTTGCTCTCTTTTTACATTGCTTCACCACTCTCTTAACCTCTCTTTTTCTCCATATACTCTTCCCTCCTTGCATCACTTTTACTTTGTAAAAACTTCTCATATGCTAACTTTTTCTCCCTTACTACTCTCTTTACATCATCATTCCACCAATCGCTCCTCTTCCCTCCTGCACCCACTTTCCTGTAACCACAAACTTCTGCTGAACACTCTAACACTACATTTTTAAACCTACCCCATACCTCTTCGACCCCATTGCCTATGCTCTCATTAGCCCATCTATCCTCCAATAGCTGTTTATATCTTACCCTAACTGCCTCCTCTTTTAGTTTATAAACCTTCACCTCTCTCTTCCCTGATGCTTCTATTCTCCTTGTATCCCATCTACCTTTTACTCTCAGTGTAGCTACAACTAGAAAGTGATCTGATATATCTGTGGCCCCTCTATAAACATGTACATCCTGAAGTCTACTCAACAGTCTTTTATCTACCAATACATAATCCAACAAACTACTGTCATTTCGCCCTACATCATATCTTGTATACTTATTTATCCTCTTTTTCTTAAAATATGTATTACCTATAACTAAACCCCTTTCTATACAAAGTTCAATCAAAGGGCTCCCATTATCATTTACACCTGGCACCCCAAACTTACCTACCACACCCTCTCTAAAAGTTTCTCCTACTTTAGCATTCAGGTCCCCTACCACAATTACTCTCTCACTTGGTTCAAAGGCTCCTATACATTCACTTAACATCTCCCAAAATCTCTCTCTCTCCTCTGCATTCCTCTCTTCTCCAGGTGCATACACGCTTATTATGACCCACTTCTCGCATCCAACCTTTACTTTAATCCACATAATTCTTGAATTTACACATTCATATTCTCTTTTCTCCTTCCATAACTGATCATTTAACATTACTGATACCCCTTCCTTTGCTCTAACTCTCTCAGATACTCCAGATTTAATCCCATTTATTTCCCCCCACTGAAACTCTCCTACCCCGTTCAGCTTTGTTTCGCTTAGGGCCAGGACATCCAACTTCTTTTCATATTAAATACAGGTGGGGATATAATTCTGGAGTGGCTTGTGAATTTGCTGAGTATTATTTTTTTTTTTTATTATCACACTGGCTGATTCCCATCAAGGCAGGGTGGCCCGAAAAAGAAAAACTTTCACCATCATTCACTCCATCACTGTCTTGCCAGAAGGGTGCTTTACACTACAGTTTTTAAACTGCAACATTAACACCCCTCCTTCAGAGTGCAGGCACTGTACTTCCCATCTCCAGGACTCAAGTCCGGCCTGCCGGTTTCCCTGAACCCCTTCATAAATGTTACTTTGCTCACACTCCAACAGCACGTCAAGTATTAAAAACCATTCGTCTCCATTCACTCCTATCAAACACGCTCACGCACGCCTGCTGGAAGTCCAAGCCCCTCGCACACAAAACCTCCTTTACCCCCTCCCTCCAACCTTTCCTAGGCTGACCCCTACCCCGCCTTCCTTCCACTACAGACTGATACACTCTTGAAGTCATTCTGCTGAATATATGGACTACAAAAAGGAAGGCACCTAGGGACTGGTAGACAGTATGCATAGTTCCTATGTATAAGAAAAGTGTGGACAAGAGAGAGTAAGAATTATAGGAGTGTAAGCCTGTTGAGTATACTGAGTAAAGAGATGGTAGAATCATTATTAATAAACAGAGATTGGGGAAAGACAGAAACTAGGATTGCAGAGGAACAAGGAGGGTCTACAAGGGGTAGGGCACATGTAATGTGTAGACCAAATGTTTGCACTGAAGCATTTAAGCAGACAATAGTTGTATAAGGGTAAGGAACTCTGTTGCATTCACTGATTTAGATAAGCCATACAATAGGGTGAATAGGGAAACAATACAGCATAAGTTGCAAATGTATGGAATAAGTGGTAAGTTACTATAAGCAGTAAAATAATTTTATGTGGAGAGTGAAGCCCAGGTTAGGGATGTAGGATACTGTAATCCATGAAGAAAAAATCTAACAAAAAAGCAACAGGGAAATCACAAGGAATGATACAGACTAGTGCCTTCAACAAGTGTAACATGTAAATTGCAGAAAAAATTTCTAGATTTTTTACAAAACCAAAAAATGGATTTATGTTTGTAATGTTGAGCATTACTAATCCTACATACATGACAAATTAACAGATGTCGAATAGGTATGAGAAATATGGGTGAAATGCACATTCCTAGACAGCAAGAAGGCTTTTGATATGATGATACACAGAAGGATACTTGGCAAATTAAGAGAAGCAAGCTGGGTTAAAAAAAAAGATATGATAGAGATAGAGATAGAGAAGTACTTTAACAACAGAAAGAAAAAAATACCCTGTAAGATATCCACAGTTTTTAAGAGCTGTTCCTTGAATTGTTGGGAAGTTGCATCTGGGGGCTTGTATACAACCACAATGACAAGGTTTTGGTTTTCTATCTTTACTGCCAAATCTTCAACATCATCATCTGTGGTGTTTAGCAATTCCAAGCAAATGAGCATTAACTTCTTTTACAGCCCCATCTATAAATATGTTAAATGACCATGATGACATTACGCATGCCTGTCTAAGGCCTGGTCTCAGACCGAGCCGCAGGGGCGTTGACCCCTGTAACCCTCTCCAGGTATACTCTAGGTAAGGCCTACTTTCACTGGAAAGTAATCTCCCTCTCCCTGAGCCACACTATCCTCAAAAACTCTTTACAGAATTTAGTAAGGTACTACCTATTCCATACACTTGCAACATTGGCTACATTGCTCCACTATCCACCCTATCAAATGCCTTTTCTAAATCCATAAAAACAAAAACTTCCCTATATTTACCTAAATTTTTTTCACTTATATGCTTCAATGTAAACACTTGGTCTACACATCCCTAACCCATTCTAAAGCCTCCTTGTCCATCTGAGATTCTGCTCTCCCTCTTACCTCTAATTCTTTCAATAATAACCCTACCATACACTTTACCTGGTATACTCAGTAGGGTTGTTCCCCCATAATTTTTACACTCTCTTGTCCCTCTTTTCCTTTATATAAAGGAACTATGCATGCTCTCTGCTAGTCCCTAGATACCTTCCTCTCTTTCGTACATTTATTGAACAAAAATACCAACCACTCCAACACTACATTCCCCCATCCCCCTGCTTTTAACATTTCTGTCATGATCCCATCAGTTCCAGCTGCTTTATTCCTTTTCATTCTACCTAATGCCTCACACACCTCCCCACACTCACATCTGGCTCTTCTTCACTCCTAAAAGATGTTATACCTCCCTGACGAGTGCATAAAATTACTGCCTCCCTCTCTTCAACATTTAACAGTTCCTCAAAATATTCCTGCCATCTTCCCACCTCACCCATTCTATCATTTGCTCTTCTTTTGCACTCCCTCACCACTCTCTTCACCTCTCTTTTGCTTTCCACATACTCCACCCTTTTTATATCACTTCAGTTTTGTAAAAACCTATCATCAGCAAAATTTTTCTCCCTTATCACACCATTAACCTCATCATTCCACTAATCACTCCTCTTTCCTCCTGCACCCACCCTCCCAAATTTGTCCACCAGCCTCTGCAACTTCTCTTCAGAATCTCCCAAAAGCAACTGTGACAACTCCTACTTTGTGTTAGATTCTACATTTACTTTAATCCCACACCTCTCCCCAACACCCCTACATTCAGTTCTTTTACAACCCCCATCTATAAATATGTTAAACAACCATAGTGACATCAGCATTCCTGAGCCTCACTAATCTCATAAAAACTCTTAACTGCTTTCAGTACCCTACCACCTATTCCATACACTGGCAACATTATTATTATTATTATTTTCCAAGGAAAATGCTAAACCTGTAAATCATACAGTGCCTTGAGAATGGGTGGTATCAGGTTTGATTTAAAGAGGGCAAAGATAGTCCCAGTTTCTTGGATTAAGAACTCTTCACCAGTAGATTATGCATCCATACCTTAGGTTTACACATCATGATGTAGAGTTTGCCATCAGAGCCACGCAGAGTTATCTTTTTGGGAAGCTGTAAAGACTGCATGATTTCTACATGATCTTCTATGCTACACAAATACACTGCTGCCCTGTATAAAATATTCAACATGTATTGAGCTGTTGATCAAAATTTTCATAACTTTTATTTAAACAAATATAACCACAGTGTATTTTAAAGCTTAAAGAGTTAACTTTACATGCAATGTGAGTAGCAATTCAAAACTAATAAGCAAAATTAAAACAGTATTATGAGCAATAATAGTGTAACTAATACATTCATAAATACACAAGAAGTTACTCAGAATTAATTTTATAAAACAGTTGAGGCTGTACAACCACTAGTTGTATCTAATAAACCATATTATGTATTAATAAAAAACATGTAAAGCAAAAGCTGAAGCGTTTATTTTAAAATTTATTAAAAGTATGTTAAATATATATAAAGACCTTACCTTGGATATGGATTATGGGAGAACATATTATCATATGATGTAGGAAGTGTCACAGACATCTGATGTTGCAGAGGCAATATAATATTGGAAAAAGAACTGTCAGACAGTAGCCGAGGAAGTCCCCGAAGTAAGCTGTTGAGACTCACTTGGTGAACACCCTGCGAGTATGTCACAAGCACAATAACACTACATAAATACTCATTCTCTTTAAGGCATTCTAAAATCTGCGGTCTCAACTAAAACTTTACAAGATTTCTGGGAAACAATCCAACAGCAGTTTAGTTTTTGGCTAAATCCTTCAAAGAGAAGTATTGAATCTTGTAACAAAAACATGTCAGCCAGTAGAACCCACTAAATAACCTAATAAGCTTCTAGGATATGACAGTATATGAATGCAAAGTGCACATCTCAGTTAACCTAAATACTAACCTTCTCTACAGGCTTATTGGAAAGCTCAAGAAATTTGTCAGCTAACTTAGTAGCATCAGAGATAAATTTTGAAAGTTCTGGTTTCATCCTCTTTGCTGCCTCAAAGATCTCGATGCATCGCTTCACACGCATTTGATATGAAGACTGAAAGAAAGATATGAATCTCGTCATTAAACATTTTGAAGCAGAATCATTTAGCATATATATGTATCTGTAATACTGATGACCTGATGAAAGTTTGTTCAGTACCCTTTCATACTATCTTAAGAAATTTTACACACAAGAATTTTATGATTAATGTCATTTTAACCTTAACCTTACACCCATGGAATGCATTGCATACATGGTTGGTGCAGATTGCTGAATGAAGTGACAGACTATGCACAAACCCAAATTCTCATATTAACATTTATTTTTGTAATACTCCAGCCAACTCCCATCAGGTAGTGATCCAAAGAGAGGAAATGCATTCACTATCATTAACTCAATTGTTGTCTTACCCGAAGCATGCTGGCATCACAATTCAGATGGCCCTCCAACCTGCAACATCTTCGCTCCTCCTTTGGAGACCAAGCATTGTACTTTTTACCTCCAGTATGTAAGTCTGGTTAAACTGGTTTTCCATGAATCCCTTCATAAATGTTACATTGCTCACACTTCAACATTATGTCAAGTTGTAAAAATCACTTATCTCCACTCACTCAGATCTAAAGTACAGTGGACCCCCGCATAACGATCACCTCCGAATGCGACCAATTATGTAAGTGTATTTATGTAAGTGCGTTTGTACGTGTATGTTTGGGGGTCTGAAATGGACTAATCTACTTCACAATATTCCTTATGGGAACAAATTCGGTCAGTACTGGCACCTGAACATACTACTGGATTGAAAAAATATCGTTAACCGGGGGTCCACTGTACTAACATAAACCTGTTGGATGTTCAAACTCTTACCATTATGACCTTTACCCCTTCCCTCCAACTTTTCACAGGATGACCCCTACCCCTTCTTTCTCCCACTCCAGATCTATACACCCTCCCAGTCAATCCACTTTCTATCCAATTCATTATCTTTTAATCCCACATCTCTCCTAAATACGTGATCATTCACTTCTTCTACAACCCTATCTATAAATATGTCAAATAATCATGGATGTATGCAAGGGGCTTGGACATCCAACAGGCATGTGCGAATGTGTTAGATAAGAGTGAGTGGAGGCAAGTGGTTTTTATGACTTGATGTGCTGTTGGAATGCAAGCAAAGTAACATTTTACGAAGAGATTCATGGAACTGGTTAGGCAGACTTGAGTCCTGGAGGTGGAAATTAGGGTGCCTGCACTCTGAAAGAGGGGTGGGGATACTGCAATTTGGAGGGCATTTCAGCTGTAATTTTGGTGTACACCTGGCATGACAATAATAGAGTAAGTGATAGTGAAAACGCTTCTTCTTTTTTTGGGTCACCCTACCTCAGTGGAAGATGGCCAGTGTTAAAAAAAACATGGTGACATCACTATTCGAGGCATACTTTTCTGGAATAATCCCCCTCTCTTGTGTACCCTGACAATCAGCAAAAAAAATTATTTACATTGTGGTCAAATCACCTCTTTTCCCACCTCTTTTTATCTTTCTCTAATTTTTACCTTGATGCGGCATAATGTATTATTCTTAAAAGCTAATTCAGATTAATTCTTATCCTTAAAATCACACATTTACTATTCTCAATATACATAGCTAGTAACTGAGTGATGGTGAATGTCTTTTCCATCTTTGGGTCACCCTGCTGCGCAGTGCCACCCCTCAAACTAGCATCCACCGCACATGAGAGTGAGTGACTCTCCCACAATCAACTGTTACTTCTTTCACTCAACCTTTTTTCTTATTGATTTCTATTAGACCGTTCAACTGCGCAACTTTTACTCCATTTCATATTTTCATAGGGTGACACTCATATCAAAAAAAAAATATTGCAAGGAAAAAAAAGTTTTGACGATATTCAAAACAGCATAGCATCTTTCATTACAAATTATGCACTCAGTAGCATTACTGGAAACTTGTATGTACCACCACACCCAATCACTCTCTTTCATTACCTCATTCTTTCTTTTTCACCTAATGTTTTTCAACAACACTGAAGGTACTTTGCTCTTTAACCCTTTCAGGGTCAAGAGACCCTCTCCTAAACTTGTTCTCAGGGTCGAAAATTTTTCGGAAAAAAAAAAAAAATCTTATGAAAAGATAGAGAATCTTTTCCTGATCATAATGACACCAAAAGTATGAAATTTGATGGAAAACCTAGGGAATTATGCTCTTGCGAACTTAGCGGTCTCGGCGATGTTTACGCATCAGCGATTTCACTCACTTTGAGCCCTATTTTCGGCCAATTTCAGTGTACTAGTCGACAAAAATCATAACTATTTCGCTAGAATTCCGTTTTTTCTATTGACTGAGTACAAGAAACCACCCATTTACCGATTTCAACTACCCAATAAAGTGGTCAGAAATTAGGAATTTTGCCAATTTCACACAAATTTCAAAATGTGCCAATTTCAAAATAGGGTCCAGAATAAATAAGACAGACATTCCTGGCACTAAAATAAGATTTCCTCTGTTCATTAGTCACGTCCCCAGGCCCCTCTTACATTTCTTTTGCTTTCCACTTTGAATTTTTATTCTCGCAAAAAATAGAAGATTTATTGTTATGAGGACTGCTGCATTAGTGTAGAAATGGTATAAATAATATCAGCGCACTTGTGAAAGAATATTAGACTTACCAGTTGACGTGTATTGGACACGTGGCATGATTTGTTTACTTTTGAACTTCGGCAAAAATCTAACATATCTGCTACTTTGAGCTCAATTTCAAGGTACTTTTCATTGTGAAACCAATCAACATCATCTCAGTTTCTGTAATATGTCTTCCATTTTATAAAATGAGACCAGAAAAACTAGAATACAACCATAAATACCATACAAAAATACACTGCAAAGTCGCTGTTTTAAACCAAAAATATGGTCAAAGTTTTTTTTCCTCATTATGCACTGTGTGCTGCAGGATTTTTTTTATACTGTGCACATTGACCACATAGACCCATTCTTTCATATGTAGGCCTACCAGCTTTCTCTCGCTAGATTTGAAGGCGCTAGAATTTACGTGTACTAGTACGTCAATAACCCAGGTGCGTAAGCCGTACTAGTACGTCGGAAACCCTGAAAGGGTTAAATATTCTGTAGATAATTTTTTAAGTGTGCAACATACCATCTTACAATTATGTTAACTACTTTGCCGTATGTGCCATAGTATTATGCCAAAATTTTAGCAAGTTCAAAGTTAGCACGAGAAGGCTAGTAGGCCTACATTTAACCCTTTGAGGGTTTCGGACGTGTACTAGTACGGCTTACGGCCCAGGGTTTTTGACATACTAGTACGCCTAAATTCTAGCGCCCTCAAATCTAGTGGGAGAAAGCTGGTAGGCCTTCATATGAAAGAATGGGTCTATGTGGTCAGTGTGCACAGTCTAAAAAAAATCCTGCAGCACACAGTGCATAATGAGAAAAAAAAACTTTGACCGTTTTTTTGGAATAAAACAGCGACTTTGCACTGTATTTTCGTATGGTATTTATTGTTGTATTCTAGTTTTCTTAGTCTCATTTTATAGAATGGAAGACATATTACAGAAATTGAGATGATTTTGACTGGTTTTACAATGAAAGGTACCTTGAAATTGAGCTCAAAGTAGCAGAAATGTTCGATTTTTACCAAAGTTCAAAAGTAAACAAATCGTGCCAAGCGTCCAATACACGTCAACTGGTGAGTCTAATATTCTTTCACAAGTGCGCCAATAATATTTATACCATTTTTTACACTAATGCAGTAGTCTGCATAACAGTAAATCTTACATTTTTTGTGAGAATAAAAATTCAAAGTGGAAAGCAAAAGAATATAAGAGGGGCCTTGAGACGTGACTAATGACCAGAGGAAATGTCATTTTAGTGCCAGGAATGTCTTTCTTGTTTATTCTGGACCCTATTTGGAAATTGGCATCTTTTGAAATTTGTGTGAAATTGGCAAAATTGCTAAATTCTGACCACTGTACTGGATAGTTGAATTTAATAAATGGGTGGTTTCTTGCTCCCATTCGAAAGAAAAAAATGGAGTTCTAGCGAAATATTCATGTTTTTTGTCAACTAGTACAGTGGAATTGGCCGAAAATGGGGCTCAAAGTGGGCAAAATCGCTGATGCGCAAACATCGCTGAGACCGCTAACTTCGCGAGAGCATAATTCCGTAAGTTTTCCACCAAATTTCAAATTTTTGGTGTCCTTATGATCGGGAAAAGATTATCTATCTTTCCATAAGAGAAATTTTTTTTTTTTTTTTTAAATTTGGCCGACCCTGAGAACGAGTTTCGGAGAGGGACTGTCGACCCTCAAAGGGTTAAGAGAATGGGTCTGCATGGTCAGTGTGAACAGTAAGCAAAAAATCAGGGCACCCGCATTGCAGTATAGGAATGCCGTCTCAGTACCCAATGTTCACCATGAATCATGGTAGCAAAAACCTTGCTCCCTGGCAAACTGAGAATCTCCTCTTTTTAAGTGACAGATCAAAGAGTGACGAAGGAGGCAGTGAAGATGAATTTTATGGTTTTGAGAAGTTAGTGACCAAAAGCAATGCTCAGGATAATGGAAGCAGTGCCGAAAACCCCAATGACTCTCAACCATCCACCTCTGGAGTTGATCCGTCTGGTTCACATTCAGTTTTACAATGCTGTAAGTGTAGCTTACATTTTCCCGTGGCCAAGCCTCAGATGTGAGTAATGATGAAGACAGTAATGTTGATTTTGATTTCCTTGCTATCGATGGCCATTCAAGTAATGATAGCAAGGAAAAATATTCACTAGTGAAGCCTCGATTTATATGACGCTGTATGCAATCTGGTAGTGTGCTCTATGCTATTACAAGGGGGACAGAGTACATCCCGTGTCCCTATACCAGGAACAGATAGTGAAAGTGTTGATGATTTGGCTACAATTGGCATGGATAATAGACTGCATGCATCAGTGGGTGGTGGTGGTGGTGCCATGCAGAATGCAGCAGAAGCAACAGCCCAAGCTGGGAGCCACCTCACTGACTCAGCATGTCCACGGCCCAGGGCATCCTCAACCACCCCCACACCATAAGCACAACCATGACCACAATCTGCACAACCACAACCACAACTTGCACAACCACAACCAATATACTGATAACAACATTAGTGTGGGTATTGTATATGTATGTATGTGTTAGTTACCTAGGCACATGTCATGTATGTGTATGTGTGTGTGTACATACACACACACACACACACACACACGATAACGACATACAGAATACTGAGAGGAATTGACAAGGTGGACAAAGACAGGATGTTCCAGAGATTGGACACAGTAACAAGGGGACACAGTTGGAAGTTGAAGACACAGATGAATCAGAGGGATGTTAGGAAGTATTTCTTCAGCCACAGAGTAGTCAGTAAGTGGAATAGTTTGGGAAGCGATGTAGTGGAGGCAGGATCCATACACAGCTTTAACCCTTTGACTGTTTCCGACGTATAAATACGTCTTACGAGCCAATGTTTCTGACGTATTTATACGCATAAATTCTAGCAGCTTCAAATCAAGCAGGAGAAAGCTGGTAGGCCCACATGTGAGAGAATGGGTCTCCATGGTCAGTGTGCACCATATAAAAAAAATCGGGGAGCCAGTGGTGCATTGTGGGAATGCCATTTCAGTTGTCCTTTTTCAGCATGTCTAGCGGTAAGAAATATGTGATTCCCCAGCAAATCTGGGACTCTTCTCTTCCCAAGTGATGCTCTAACACAGATGGAAGTGTCAGTGAAGATCAATTTCATGATTTGGAGGAGTTTGAGACCAAAAGCAATGGAGGAGGAGGAGGGGGAGGAGGGGAGGAAGAGGAGGAGGAGGAGGAGGAGGAGGAGGGAAGGAAGAGGAGGAGGAGGAGGAGGAGGAGGAGGAGGAGGAGGAGGAGAAGAGGAGGAGGAGGAGGAGGAGGAAGAAGAGGAGGAGGAAGAAGAAGATGTAATAATATTGTTCCCTTGAAGCAAGAAAAAAAAAAGTCCACCCCATGACAGTGACAAGATAAGGGGAGATAACATCTGATAAGAGCTGACTTTGATGAGCGTAAAGGAGGGTAATATTACATGACCATCGCCCTCCCTTTGTTTTTGCTGGTACACAAACATTTGTCTGTCTGTCTATTTGTCTGTCTGTCAAGCTCCCTGTCTGTCCATCTAGCTCTCTGTCTCAGAGAGAGCCACAAGACTGCCTCATCACATTTACTCACATCTTCAAGCAGAGTATAGCACTTTGTCTGGATTTCTTGGGTTATCCTAGGTAATTTACACTATGTATACTTGTATTTATGTGTACCTGTGAGACAGAGATAGGCAGACAGATAGAAAGAGAGACAGATTGAAAGATATAGAATGAGGGAGAAAGATAATTAGATAGAATGGAGGAGGGGAAGCAGCATCCGACCCCATTGTTTTGACAGGCCGTAGGGGTAGTGACTAATGAGACAATATGTCACTTTGACAGCTGCTGACTTCTGACTCAAAACAATTATAAGCCACACACTCCCACACAAGACAAGAAGAAGAAGAAGAAGAAGAAGAAGAAGAAGAAGAAGAAGAAGAAGAAGAAGAAGAAGAAGAAGAAGAAGAAGAAGAAGAAGAAGAAGAAGAAGAAGAAGAAGAAGAAGAAGAAGAAGAAGAAGAAGAAGAAGAAGAAGAAGAAGAAGAAGAAGAAGAAGAAGAAGTAGTAGTAGTAGTAGTAGTAGTAGTAGTAGTAGTAGTAGTAGTAGTAGTAGTAGTAGTAGTAGTAGTAGTAGTAGTAGTAGTAGTAGTAGTAGTAGTAGTAGTAGTAGTTGTAGTAGTAGTAGTAGTAGTAGTAGTAGTAGTAGTAGTAGTAGTAGTAGTAGTAGTAAACAAGTTTTGTAAACAATATATTGATAATTATGTTTGTGTGCTTATTGTGTTGTATACAACGAGTGTATATATATACATTGCACCTTACTTTGGTCTCAAAGGCCACATAAGTTATGTGAAAAAATAAAATAGTGAAAAAAACAAAAAACCTTCAATTACAAGTAAACTAAAGTTTACCGGGTGAGCGGCAGTCGCCGCTGTTGCCATACGCGGCTCATTTTCTGCAAACTTCACGGCTCTATATCTCGGTAAGTACCGATGGCAAAATTTTTTTTTTTTGGACTAAAACACTCAGAAAAATAATCTTAACATTTTCATAAGAAAAAATAATTTTTTTTTTTTTTGAATATTTGGCGACATAGAATGACAGTTTCAGAGAGGGGCCTGAAACAGTCAAAGGGTTAAGCAGAGGTATGATAAAGCTCACGGCTCAGGGAGAGTGACCTAGTAGCGATCAGTGAAGAGGCGGGGCCAGGAGCTCGGACTCGACCCCCGCAACCTCAACTAGGTGAGTACAACTAGGTGAGTACACACACACACACACACACACACATTACGCATTATATTGGTCTCGCAGGCCACAAAAGTTACTGGAAAATATCAAATATTAGAAAAGAAGAGAAAATGTATCAAAAAACTAAAAGAAATAATACGGAGCGTGCGGCAGTTGCGGATGTTGCCATCAACTGCTCAATAAGCATCAACTTCATGCCTCTATACCTTGATAAGTACTGATGGGATTTTTTTTTTGTTTCATTACCTACAAAAGATTGTTCTTGTAATCTATAAGAATTTTTTTTTTTTCTGAAAATTCTTGGACTTTGAGAGCAATTTTCAGATCAGGGGTCTGGACACTTAAAGGGTTAATGATGCATAATTTGTAGGACACTAGATTTTTTACATTTTTGACTTATGAAATAAATAAGTGCCATGATTTTCAGGGGAAGGTACATTTTAGGAAAGGGAATCTCTATTTTAAGAAGGTATGCTAGGTACAAAAGCCAGTCTATATTAGTCTTTGTAATACCAGCCTGCAAGGTGGTGGACAACATAATGATCATTGAGAAGCCAACACCT
Organism: Cherax quadricarinatus; assembly: GCF_038502225.1. Lineage (NCBI taxonomy): Eukaryota > Metazoa > Arthropoda > Malacostraca > Decapoda > Parastacidae > Cherax > Cherax quadricarinatus. The sequence goes on along the minus strand of NC_091351.1, from coordinate 268,301 downwards.
CTGATCACTTACAGTCATCATGTATATGAAAAATAACAATATTAGTAATTTACAAACCTTAGATACAGCAATCATGTGCCACATAGATTGTTGTGGAAAGCTGCTCAATGTGGTAGCAATTATTTTGCATAACTGTACAAATACATCACTGTTAGAGTGGCAAATACGCGAAATCAGCTGAGGAAGAGCTGTAACAAACATGTAATGTGGAAGACGATCCACCAGGGACCCTGTTGAAAAAAGTTATCATAAATTAAAATATCTTTACAATAGGTACAGAAATATACTTTTGTATAAACTTGTATACAGTGGATATTTTGTCATTTTCAATAAAACAGTTTATAATTTAAAATCAGATATTATATAACTAATCAATTTATTATCAGGATACGGTGGCATTCAGGGACTTAACTATCAGCTGTGCAAGACATTCACTATGTAAAATTTTTGAAGAATATTAATTACTTTACATAAAAGAATCAGTACTGCATGTGTATATCTGTAGGTCCAGAATTAATGAAGAAAATACCAAATTTCAAAATCAATATTTCTATGATCAAAATCTAATCAATAAAAACCATAACTCAAATGTCAGTAGGAATCTACATTATGAATTTGACTATACTTACCAACGCTTCCATTCAAATTGGCAAGCTTTTCCCGGTAATTGTCAAGAGCTGGGTTTCTTCGGGCACTTTTCACCTTATCTTCCTTGGCCTCTAGTTCACTGACTCTTGTACCAAATTCAAGCCACAGGCTCAATATCCTTGGCATCGACTGGTAAATGTGACGGCAGCCATACTGCAGAGATTTCCCAAAACTGAGAAAAACATTGTGTTAGATTTATTGTACCTAACATTGGTTGAATTATGTATACTAAAGAGCCATGGTTTATTAAACATAATTATAACTGAAACACATGACAATGATGAGAAAGACACATGTGCAACAGTTGGGTATCTCAAAGACATTGTCGGGAACGGGATTCACTAGAAGCAAGAAGGCAAGACTTGTGTAGCACTACGGCAAGCCTACTGGCCCATGTTAAGCAGGTCCCTCTGGAAACCATCCCTTCTTACTCATAACTAGTAAAGTGATGAAGTTGTTAAAGTTGTCCTCTGTACCAAGATACTGTTGCATTGCTGTGTCTGTATTTGACTGAAGAAGCCTACTGTGTAGGCAAAACATTTCAATAAAAACGATACCCAACTGTTGCACATGTGCCTTACTCATCAACTTGTCAGTATTTTACACCATTTTCAACATAAGTTGCAAAAATGTATTGGGAAGTGACAAAAAATCCTAATTTGGCTACTACTACATTTATGAAATAAGACTCAACTGTATTTTCAAGTAATATTGCTCAGTTGTTCAAGGACACAGGTAACTTAGAGATAATGAATGAATACCTCGATAAAAATACAGAAAAATTAAATGAAGGAAGAGTAATGAATGGGAGAAAAGAACAAATTAAATGAATGTCTGCAAGTCTGATAGACAGTTACATGCAGATTCAGATGTCTGTTTGTTTTATTCATGATGCTTTCAACTTTCTTTGCTTCTATTCCTCCATTCTAATAATTACCTAAATACAGTACTTAAAATACTATGAGCTCTACAACTTTTCTCTGTACAATAAAATATATTCTAAAAACAAAATTCATCAGGGAAAGGGATGCATAGACATGCATTATAGTTGGATTGACATTAAGAAAACTGGTATGATAAAAGCTTCACGGCATTATCAAATGAAACATTTTTACTGACCTGAGAACAATATGGTGAATCCATTCAACTGGCTTCTCCTTCATCTCTAAGGAGCTCAATATACGATCATAATACATAGCTAAGTGAAAATGTCCGTCCTCCCATTGTTTATTAATTTCACATGCATCCCGATAGTACTGCTTGACTGTGTTGACTTCCAGTGTGGCTGATTCCTCAGAATACCTGGCTAGGAGCAGTTTGGCACGTCCGCACGCTTGCCGATCTTCCTAGCAACAAAAAAAGTACATATTATGATTTCATCACTGTCTGTTCACTCCTAACATGCTCACACAAGCCTGCTAGATGCTTAAGTCCCTAAAACTCAAAGCCTCTTTAACCCCCCTCCCTCCAACCATTCCTGGATATAATGAAGGCATTTATGTCCTATACAAGTCTTCACTGAGTTGAGTTTTGACCATATTGTAGGATTATCAAAAATCAGTCAATTCCTCCAGGAAGGAATCTTGAAAAACTAATAAAAAATCAAATTTTATTAAGAATGAAATCCTTAAATGCCAAGTACGTATAAACTTTTGATCGTGCTCAAGCAATTCTAGATCTAGTTCCTATCAGACAATAGAACAAATGTATGTAGTTAGGATACTGTAAATAAAAATGCATGCCAGATGAAAGATTCCTACTGAAAATCTCTTGTGAGAGCTTATGAACAGAGTATCAACAAGCAGAAATTATAAGCAAGATCAAAATATTTTCAGAATATTTACTGGTAAAACTCAGACAATTTAGAGTATACTATAGGAATTCTATGTTAATGGAATACTAATGGAAAACTAAAGTTCATTTGGAGCTAGGGCTTCTCCCACTACTATTACTTCCTCTATCTGCTCTACTAACTCCACTTCCTTCTTTTATTTTTCTACCTTTCTTTCTCCCATCTCTGCCCTCCTCTTGTATATATATACTCGCTCTCTTGCCTTCGTGTGTTAGTGTGTGTGGCTAGTTAACCCTCTATCTGTCCAAATGTACATCTACGTTTGCGCGCGTAGCGCTCCACCCTTGATTTTCTCCATAAGAAAGAATGTAAAAAAAAACGTAGATCTACATTTGGAGCGCTACGCAAGCAAACGTAGATCTACGTTTGGACAGTTTAAGGGTTAATGGTCCAAGTCAGACATAAGAACATAAGAAAGAAGGAACACTGCAACAGGCCTACTGACCCATGCAGAGCAGGTCCATGTCCCCCCTTGGATTAGCCCAATGCCCCCCCCCCCCCGGATTAGCCCAATGACCCACCCAGTCTGATCACCTCCACTCAAGGAAGGAGCATGGCACCAGACCCAGCAGCACAAGCTAGTCAGGTCCAACTCACACCCACTCATGTATTTATCTAACCTATTTTTAAAACTACACAATGTTTTAGCCTGAATAACTGTACTCGGGAGTTTGTTCCACTCATCCACAACTCTATTACCAAACCAATGCTTTCCTATATCCTTCCTGAATCTGAATTTTTCCAACTTGAAACCATTGCACGCTGACCACATAGACCCATTCTTTCATATGTATACCTACCAGCTTTGTCTCATTAGATTTGAGGGCACTAGAATTTAGGCGTACTAGTATGTCAAAAACCGTGGTGCATAAGCCGTACTAGTACGGCCAAAACCCTGAAAGGGTTAAGAGTTGAATCTGATATTATACTATGCATAATTTACCTGAGTGCAGTTACTAACAGATGATTTGTAAGTTTCACAAGATGAGAAGAATTTATCAATACCACGATTAAGAGTGGTCACAGCCTGGTGCTGCTCTCCCTTCACCCAGTGCCACTTTGCTCGTTCAACAAATACGTCACGACCAAATCCTACAAAGAAGAAATTTTTTAGTTAGGTTACATATTATACTCAACATATTTAAAATAGAATACCAGATGGGGATTTCCAGGATAAAATAACCAATGCCTTACATGCCACCAACTCTAATCTCCTGAAATTTGGTATTCACTATTATTCTATGCTTCAGCCTCTCATGTGTAGATCTCATCTCAGTCTAACCTATAGATCAGGAGATATGACCTATACCATTTTGAGGTCACAGGACAATAAGCATATATTTAGATCATAATTTGGGTAATATTCATTACAAACCTATTAAACTATAAATATTTAAACTCAGCAGAGGATTCTAATGATGTAAGTTTTACTTCTCTAGGTCAAAACCTGAATGTTTGACCTCTTGGCTTTTTCTAGAGGTCACTACATGACTTTTGGGGTATTATGTGCCACATATTATTTTATTAACCCCTTGACTGCTGCAACCCCAAATCCTGAGGTGTCTCCTGGTGTTGCAAAAAAAAAAAAAAAAATTATTTTTTTCTTATGAAATGATAGAGAATCTTTACCTGATTGTAATGACACCAAAAGAACGAAATTTGATGGAAAACTGATGGAATTACACTATCGTGAAGTTAGCGACCTTGACGATATTTGTGAATCGGCGATTTCGCCCACTTTGAGCCCTATTTTCAGCTAATTCCATTGTTCCAGTCGACCAAACTCATAGCTATTTCTTTAGAACTCCACTTTTCCCTATCGATTGAGTACAAGAAACTGCCCATTTACCGATTTCAACTACCCAATAACGTGGTCAGAAATTTGCAATTTGGCAAATTTTGCAAAAATTAAAAAATATGACAATTTCAAAATAGGGTCCAGAATGAACAATGCATACATTCATGGCTCTAAAATAACATTTTCTTTGTTCATCAGTCACGTCTCCAGGCCCCTCTGATATTACTCTTGCTTTCTATTTTGAATTTTTATTTAAACAAAAAATAGAAGATTTACTGTTATGCAGACTACTGCAATATTGTAATAATTATATAAATAATGTCAACCCATTCATGACTGCAAATCAGAATGGCTACTTGGACATTTATTGGAAAATGACATCATTTGTTTACTTTTGAACATTGGCAAAAATCAAACATTTCCCCTATTTTGAGCTCCATTTCAAGGTTCTTTTCATAGTAAAACCAATCAAAATCACCTCCATTTCTATAGTATGTTTTCCATTCTATCAAATGAGACCAAGAAAACGAGAATACAACCATAAATACTATACGAAAATAGACCACAAAGTCGGCATTTTAATTAAAAAATGGTCAGAGTTTTTTTTTCTCATCATGCACTGCGTGCTGCAGGATTTTTTTATATGGTGTGCACTGACCACACAGACCCATTCTCTCACATGTGGGCCTACCAGCTTTCTCCTGCTTGATTTGAAGCCGCTAGAATTTATGAGTATACGTCAAAAACGGTGGCTCGTAAGACGTATATATACGACCAAAACAGTCAAAGGGTTAAAAAATTAAGACTAATGCATTTGCTACACAAAACTTTGTGTATATGAATGCTTTTACTATAAGACGGACTTTCATGCAAGAACCTCATGGATGACAAGGTCTGCGGTGTTGAAAATATGGAGTGCATGATAGAATATTGTAAAGACTGTTCAAAAGAATAAGGTATTCAACCATTTCTTGAATTACTAGATAGTTTAAGGTATCCCCAGGAGAAATGAGAAACTAACAGTGGTGACTAAGTACTCGATACTTCCATGAGGTGGCATGGCCAACAACACAATCCGGGTTTTCGTCAAGAGGAACATCAACATGTTTATCATAGCCATCACATCTATAAAACACCAAATCAGATAACCACCCTCTATCTCTGCCTCAGTTTCCAATCCTAGGGTCTACCCAATCCCATGCAGACAATGCACCAAGAAGTAAAGTATGTGGTAAAACCTAAAAGGAACATTTCCTTCAGACTGAGTACAAATATGCATGCATGCATCAGGGATGACCAGAGCAATGCTTGTGTACCCAACAGGAACAAGGAAGGCCACATGATGAATTGGAATGAGGCCCAGATGGTTTGTCACTGAACCTGAGCCAAACCAATGACAGCACCTGGAAGCTTCACTGATCCTAGTTTTCAAAACTATCAGGCAATAAGTCAGGAAGTTACATTATTTACAATACATATGATTCTAGACCATGTTTTGCCTTACCTACATCATGACACGGCTGTCATGTGACTTTACCTGACCTCTCCTCACTCACACCTTTACTTTATATACTGCATTTCTTGCACTCTTGTATAATAAGAGCAAACAAGGTCCCAGGATTGAAACATTTCCTAATAAAATGAATATCAAAAGTGTTTGCATGTGTCATTTCCTCTTATATAACGGTTGGGTGTGAATAAGACCTGCTTTTTGCAGTGCTTCTTTATTCTTAAGTTTATAAAGTGTATGGGATGACTATGTATTTCCCCTGTTTTTGTTGCAAATATCCTTAATTTTTTGGTACTATTTTTAAGTTGTCAGTATTTGAATGTATAAAAAATTAAGATTTTTTGACAGGGGTTGGCATGTATGCCATGCAGGGTAATGGAGAAGATAGTAAGAAGGAAAGTGATAGAATACCTGGAGACAAGTGGTTTCATAAACAGTAACCAACACAGATTCAGAGGTGGCAAGTCTTGTCTTATGAGCATGTTGGAATTCTAAGACAGAAGTGAGACAAGAGAGAAAGAAGGTTGGGTAGATTGCATTTCTTAAGACTGCAGAAAACATTTGATACAGTAACCCCACTTGAGACTGGGACAAAATCTTGAGGAGTAGGCAGGAATAACAGGGAATGTACTCTGGTAGATCAAAGAGTATCACAGAGGAATGAGGCAAAGACTGATTGTCCAGGAAGAGATGTAAGAGGGAAAAGTGTAACAAGTGGGGTACCACAAGGGAAGGTATGAGGGCTAGCATTGTTTCTGGTGCATGTGAAGGACATTCCAGATGGGACTGAAATGTATCCTTTGCAGCAAATGCAAGGTCATAACCAGTACAAGTCTTATTAATTCTTAGATAAAACCTGATAAAAATAGGCTCAGTAGATTTAGTTGGGACTGGTTACTGCAGATAATAAGCCAAGAAGTTAAACATTCAAATTCTGACTTAGAGAAATAAAACTGGAATCCTTGTACACTGCTTATTTCAAATATGTATTATTTAATAGCCACCATATATGATTATGTATTATTCAGTGGCGGCTCGTAACGCCAGTAATACCTATACAATCGTACCGCATAAAACTTCTATTTTTAATAATTTTTTATCTCATTTCAACAAAAAAATTGAAAATTCACTTACAAATACACTGAAAACAACATACAAATCCACATCCCTTTATCCGAAACCCTTGGGGCCAGTAGCGTTTCGAATTTCAGAATGAATGTGGGGTCTAGGGCAGCAACCCATAATCAAACTGCAGCAAAAAGGTATGAATACTCACACTAAGTGGGATAAATAAAGACTACAAATACTACTACGGTTTATTTATAGAGCAATATATTGATAAATGAAATAATGGGATAATTATAGACCAGGAACATGATTCTCAAGACAATTGACAGATGGTGTTTTTAACCCTTAAACTGTCCAAACAGATCTATGTTCACATGTGTAGTGCTCCAAAAGTAGATCTACGTTTTCTTACATATGTTCAAATATAAAAAAAAAAAAAACGTAAAATAAAGTTTTTTTACGCGTTTTCAAATGTAAAAAAACAAAAAGAAGATCTACGTTCTTTTACATACTTTCAAATGTTGAAAAAACGTAGATCTACGTTTGGACAGTTTAATTAAAACTCCTTTACCAGGCCTGGGAAAGGGTAATCACCCCTTTACCAAGAGTGGAAAAGGGTGATCACCCCTCTCCAGGCCTGGTAAAGGGAAGGGTTAAAGACTTCTCAAGTGTCATCTGTCTTATTAACAAAGGTTTCTGTCTAAGCAATCTCTCTTTAACTGAGTAAACTGCCATAATCTCTTGCTCACTGATAAATGCATGTTGTTGAAGGCCAGCAATTAACTGATCACACACTTTCACCATATCATCTATGGTGACTTTCACCTATGTTCACAATGTCATCATCATCACTACTATTCTCATGCTTATTTGTATTTAACACCATTTCAGTAATATCATCACTTAAGGAATGCACAACAGGTGCATCATTGTCAATGTTCAGCATTTCTTCGATGTCACTTCTTCGTTGTCGAATTGACTCCATTAGCACACAGTCATGATCTTTGTTATTTGCCCTATGCAGTGTTTTCCTATTTTTCATTAGTTTTTGGTCATCACTGTCACTATAATACTTTAGTAACTTGTCTTTCTGTTTCTTTAAATCATAAACAGTGGTAGTTCCAACATCATATTCCTCAGTAAGACACTGTACTGACACACCACGATCAAGCTTCTGCAGTAACTCTACTTGCTGCGTTATTGATAATGTCAGATGCTTCCTTTTCTTTTTCTCACTGTTACCCATAGGGGTATCTGCAGCTCTTTTTGACATTTTCACAGTGAAATTAAACACAGTCACAAAATAAAAAGCAAAAAACAAAATATCAGCAAACAGTAGATGCACATATGAACACTACAAGCGCTGAGACACAACTGACACCTGCCACTCTGGCTGTCAGTGTTGGGTCATGCTGCCACATGGCAGCATTGGAGTTATGTAGACATGACTGACACTCCACAAAAAAACTTCTGTTTTTGGAACTTTTCGAATTTCAGAATTTCGGATAAAGGGATGTGGACCTGTACAACAGATTTAATATGTTTGTCATTTGCAAATTATTTTAGTGTAAGGTTGATGAAGTCATAGGTCTGGCAGTGAGCATCTGGGGGGACTGCAGCTCTGCAGCTCCTATGGACGAGCCACCACTGTTATTATTACCAAAGTTATGATGCTTATTGTTCTGCAGCCTCAAAATGACCTAGGTTGTAACTCTTGACTTATAAGTCACACTGAGCTAAGAATTACAGATGCGAGTTCAGAGCATCGGAAAACATTGCATAGCAATTCTGAAGAGATCTGGAAATAGTAGGAAACTAAATTCCAAAAATATTGGTTGTCTTCCTGGAATTCCATGGATGCAAAATTATTTCTGTGTTTATGCAGAAAATTCAGACCAAGATAGTCCACTGTGGAAAAGAATGCTATTTTCAAAATGTTATTTAAGCAGACAAACTATCAACTACAAGACACAACTGCAATACAATAACTAAGAGTGTGTAAATACTAGTGGAGTTTCTTAAGGAAATATACATTATAACCTTCAAAAAGGATAGATAACTAGAATAATACCTACTAACCTGCCCCAAGTAGTGCCCATTCTCCCTGTTGTGTGTGTCCTGACTTACGTGCCACCTTAGCACTGTGAAGCCAGGTGCACTCTTGTTGTGCTGCCAATGAACAACTCATTGTTGGATTGCTTTGTTGAAACCATTCCCGGCTAAGTTCCAACAGTGTCCTGAAGATATAATTACAAAATGCACAAAAAAATAAATAAAATGAAATGATCATATACAAACAAGACTGGGTTTGAAAAAATGGAAGTTAAAAATTAAATTCTGAAGTGTATTTAAAAAATATATATATTTTTTTTTTCAACAAGTCAGCCGTCTCCCACCGAGGCAGGGTGACCCAAAAAAGAAAGAAAATCCCCAAAAAGGAAAATACTTTCATCATCATTCAACACTTTCACCACACTCACACATTATCACTGTTTTTGCAGAGGTGCTCAGAATATAACAGTTTAGAAGCATATACGTATAAAGATACACAACATATCCCTCCAAACTGCCAATATCCCAAACCCCTCCTTTAAAGTGCAGGCATTGTACTTCCCATTTCCAGGACTCAAGTCCGACTATATGAAAATAACTGGTTTCCCTGAATCCCTTCACTAAATATTACCCTGCTCACACTCCAACAGATCCTCAGGTCCTAAGTACCATTCGTCTCCATTCACTCCTATCTAACACGCTCACGCACGCTTGCTGGAAGTCCAAGCCCCTCGCCCACAAAACCTCCTTTACCCCCTCTCTCCAACCCTTTCGAGGATGACCCCTACCTTGCCTTCCTTTCCCTATACATTTATATGCTTTCCATGTCATTCTACTCTGATCCATTCTCTCTAAATGACCAAACCACCTCAACAACCCCTCTTCTGCCCTCTGACTAATACTTTTATTAACTCCACACCTTTTCCTAATTTCCACACTCCGAATTTTCTGCATAATATTTACACCACACATTGCCCTTAGACAGGACATCTCCACTGCCTCCAACCATCTCCTCGCTGCTGCATTTACCACCCAAGCTTCACACCCATATAAGAGTGTTGGTACTACTCTACTTTCATACATTCCCTTCTTTGCCTCCATAGATAACGTTTTTTGACTCCACATATACCTCAACGCACCACTCACCTTTTTTCCCTCATCAATTCTATGATTAACCTCATCCTTTCATAAATCCATTCGCCGACACGTCAACTCCCAAGTACTATCTGAAAACACTCACTTCTTCCATATTCCTCCTCCCCAATTTGATATCCAATTTTTCTTTATCTAAATCATTTGATACCCTCATCATCTTACTCTTTTCTATGTTCACTTTCAACTTTCTACCTTTACACACATTCCCAAACTCATCCACTAACCTTTGCAATTTTTCTTTAGAATCTCCCATAAGCACAGTATCATCAGCAAAAAGTAACTGTGTCACTTCCCATTTTGTATTTAATTCCCCATAATTTAATCCCACCCCTCTCCTGAACACCCTAGCATTTACTTCTTTTACAACCCCATCTATAAATATATTAAACAACCATGGTGACATTACACATCCCTGTCTAAGACCTACTTTTACCAGGAAGTAGTCTCCCTCTCTTCTACACACCCTAACCTGAGCCTCACTATCCTCATAAAAACTCTTTACAGCATTTAGTAACTTACCACCTATTCCATATACTTGCAACATCTGCCACATTGCTCCTCTATCCACTCTATCATATGCCTTTTCTAAATCCATAAATGCAATAAAACCTACCCTACCTTTATCTAAATACTGTTCACATATATGCTTCAATGTAAACACTTGATCTACACATCCCCTACCCACTCTGAAACCTCCTTGCTCATCCGCAATCCTACATTCTGTCTTACCTCTAATTCTTTCAATTATAACTCTACCGTACACTTTACCTGGTATACTCAGTAAACTTATTCCTCTATAATTTTTACAATCTCTTTTGTCCCCTTTCCCTTTATATAAAGGGACTATACATGCTCTCTGCCAATCACTAGGTACCTTCCCCTCTTTCATACATTTATTAAACAAAAGTACCAACCACTCCAACACTATATCCCCCCCTGCTTTTAACATTTCTGTCATGATCCCATCAGTTCCAGCTGCTTTACCCCCTTTCATTCTACGTAATGCCTCACGTACCTCCCCCACACTTACATTCTGCTCTTCTTCACTCCTAAAAGATGGTATACCTCCCTGACCAGTGCATGAAATTACCGCCTCCCTTTCTTCCTTAACATTTAAAAGTTCCTCAAAATATTCTCGCCATCTACCTAATACCTCCCTCTCCCCATCTACTAACTCCCCTACTCTGTTTTTAACTAACAAATCCATACTTTCCCTAGGCTTTCTTAACTTGTTTAACTCACCACAAAATTTTTTCTTATTTTCATTAAAATTTCTTGACAGTGCCTCTCCCACTCTATCATTTGCTCTCCTTTTGCACTCTCTCACCACTCTCTTCACCTTTCTTTTACTCTCCGTATACTCTGCTCTTCTTATAACACTTCTGCTTTGTAAAAACTTCTCATAAGCTACCTTTTTCTCTTTTATCACACCCTTTACTTCATCATTCCACCAATGACTCCTCTTTCCTCCTGCCCCCACCCTCCTATAACCACAGACTTCTGTCCCACATTCTAATACTGCATTTTTAAAACTATTCCAACCCTCTTCAACCCCCCCACTACTCATCTTTACACTAGCCCACCTTTCTGCCAATAGTCGCTTATATCTCATCCTAACTTCCTCCTCCCTGAGTTTATACACTTTCACCTCCCTCTTACTTGTTGTTGCCACCTTCCTCTTTTCCCATCTACCTCTTACTCTAACTGTAGCTACAACTAAATAATGATCCGATATATCAGTTGCCCCTCTATAAACATGTACATCCTGGAGCCTACCCATCAACCTTTTATCCACCAATACATAATCTAACAAACTACTTTCATTACGTGCTACATCATACCTTGTATATTTATTTATCCTCTTTTTCATAAAATATGTATTACTTATTACCAAATCTCTTTCTACACATAGCTCAATTAAAGGCTCCCCATTTACATTTACCCCTGGCACCCCAAATTTACCTACTACTCCCTCCATAACATTTTTACCCACTTTAGCACTGAAATCCCCAACCACCATTACTCTCACACTTGATTCAAAACTCCCCACGCATTCACTCAACATTTCCCAAAATCTCTCTCTCCTCTACACTTCTCTCTTCTCCAGGTGCATACACGCTTACTATAACCCACTTTTCACATCCAATCTTTATTTTACTCAACATAATCCTTGAATTAATACATTTATAGTCCCTCTTTTCCTGCCACAGCTTATCCTTCAACATTATTGCTACTCCTTCTTTAGCTCTAACTCTATTTGAAACCCCTGACCTAATCCCATTTATTCCTCTCCATTGAAACTCTTCCACCCCCTTCAGGTTTGTTTCACTTAAAGCCAGGACATCCAGCTTCTCATTCATAACATCCACAATCACCTCTTTCTTATCATTTGCACAACATCCACGCACATTCAGAGTTCCCACCTTGACAATTTTCTTCTTCTTATTCTTTTTAGTAATCTTTACAGGAAAAGGGGTTACTAGCCCCATTGTTCCCGGCATTTTAGTTGACTTTTACAACACGCATGGCTTATGGAGGAAAGATTCTTATTCCACTTCCCCATGGATATAAAAGGAAAAGTAATAAGACCAAGAACTATTAAGATAAAATCAAAGAAAACTCAGATGAGTGTGTATAAAATAAATGTGTACATGTATGTGTAGTGTGACCTAAGTGTAAGTAGAAGTAGCAAGACATGCCTGTAATCTTGCATATTTATGAGACAGACAAAAGACACCAGCAATCCTACCATCATGTAAAACAATTACAGGCTTTCGTTTTACACTCACTTGGCTGGATGGTAGTACCTCCCTGGGTGGTTGCTGTCTACCAACCTACTACCTGTAAAATATATCTGTATTTATTAATTTATGCCAAAGAAATATGATCCCACCACATGTGTAAAATGAACACTAATAAAACAAAAGCAATGTAAAGTATTAATAAACACAACAGAAGCTTAGAAAAAATCACTATATATATATCCTTGACCAATCTGTACCAATTTTTATTATACCAGCCTTTTCTAAAGCCACAATACCCTGTAAAAGCAGGGAAGATGTAAACAATAATTACATTACCCTACATCAAGCTACTGTAATTATCTAATTCTAATACAATACAACCAGGCCCCTTTTTACAGTGCTTCACTTTACAGCATTTCACTAATATGATGGTTTTCAGTTATACCCATTCTTCATTTATTCAGACATCCTACAATAAATATATTCAACACTCACTATAAGCTAAGGATGAAAATATTTTAAGGTAAGTAATGTGTGTACTGTATATGATTTTTTAGGCCTAGCTATATTCCCCACTTAATATATGATAGTGAAAACATGTTATCAGGCCTTTATATGCATTTGAAAATTAAAGTCTATGACTCACTTTACAGTGATTTTCTCTTTACATCAGTACCCTGGGACCTAACCTGCTGTATAAGCAGGGTCCTCCTGTAACTGATTTTATGTATATGTGATGGGCTCATATTGCTTTGCTTCAAACTAGTCAAGAAATGTGCATTCTTTTATTTTATACTGTCTTAGAATTAGTAATGAAGAATGTTTTCTTTGTTAGTGAATCCAATGATTTCATGTTCAGTCCTGTATGATCACTACAAATTCACAGATTACTGTCCCAGGTGTCCAACAAAACTGAATACTTTGAAAAATACAAAATTAAGCCTACATTACATATTCTGTCTCAGATGTAGATTTATCTTTTTTATTCCAGACATACTTTTTTTTCAACTTGTCAGCTGTCTCCCACTGAGGCAGGGTGAACCCCCCCTCCCCCCCCCCTAAAAAAAAAAAAAAACTTTTAGCATCATTCAACACTTTCACCATCATTCACACATAATCACTGTCTGTGCAGAGGTGCCAGGATATGACAGTTTAGATGTTACTCCAAACAGCAAATATCCCAAACCTCTCTTTTAAAGTGCAGGTATTGTATTTCCCACCTCCAGGACTCAAGTCTGGCTAACTGGCTTTCTTGAATCCCTTCACAAAATATTACCTTGCTCATACTCCAACAGCTCATCAGGTCCCAAAAACCATTCATCTCCATTCATTCCTATCTAACACACTCACACATGCCCAACTGCATGTCCAGGCTCCTTGCATACAAAACCTCTTTTACCCCCTTCCTCCAACCTTTCCTAGGATGACCCCTACCCTTCCTCCCCTCCACTACAGATTTATATACCCTCCAAGTCATTCTAATATGCTCCATCCTCTCAAATGACTAAACCACCTCAATAACCCCTCTTCAGCCCTCTGAATAATACTTTTTTGTAACTCCACACCTCCTCCTATGTTCCACATTATGAATTCTCTGCATAATACTATTTACACTACACATTGCCCTTAGACATGACATCTCCACTGCTCCAGCCTCTTCCTCGCTACAGCATTCACAACCCATGCTTCACACCTACGTAAGAGTGTTGGTACCACTACACTCTCATACATTCCCTTTTTTGCCTCCATGGATAATGTTTTTTGTCTCCACAGATACCTCAATGCACCACTCACCTTTTTTCCTTCATCAATTCTATGGTTAACCTTGTCCTTCATAAACCCAGGGACATTATCTCTTCAATATATGTTTAATATGCTGAATATTGACACTGATAAGAAATAATTCCAGAATGAGAGATTTGGGCATGGATAAGCCATCAAAAAGAATCTTGGATAACTGAATGTACTTGATGGCTACCACTCAATACAAATACTGTATAATCAAAGCCCATGAACATGGAAGCCTTCTAATTCATAGAATTGGCTGTACTGTAATCCCTCTCTTATTTAGAATATTGTATGAATGAGGCTGTTTAAATTATTCAAAACTTTAAAAATCTCTGAAATGAAAATTCTTAATTTTAACTCTTTCAGCAATGTATTAAGAATATGAAGAGTTCTGGAGATAATTCTGAATTTAAGAATATGAACAATATTCTCTATTATTCAAGAAAATTACAGAGATTTTCCAAATTAAAGCTTGCTTTTTGCTAGTTTTCAGAAAATTAAGAATTTTGGAATATTTTGGATTGCTGACTTTCCTAACTGAAATTTGAAATTTTGTGGATAACTGCACACTTCCATTCTTCTTATTTTTAACTTTTCTTTAAAACAACATACCATTAAGGGAGGTTCCTTTATGTTGATGAGGGGCTCTTGATCCAAGGAATTGGACTTGTCCTCCCCTTCTTCAGATTGAATCTCACATTTCTGAAGTACTGTATGACCCCTAAGGGTTTAGCATTTTCCCCTTAAATATAACAATCGAACATACTAAACACTGAATAAAATAAATAGTTCAGAATCTGATATTAACACAACCTTTACCAACTCTGCAAATTAAATTAAGCAGTTTCTCAATGGTTTCATTCTAGAGTGCAATTTAGAGGTCATAAATCACTGTATAAATATCATTACACAGATAACCACACACAGGAAAAAGAAACTTATGATGATGTTTTGGTCTGACTTGGACTAGTAACTAGTCACACCTATGTGTGGGTTATTTGTGTATTGTTCCAGTGTTGGTATTGTACCTTTTTATTCTTTATATATGTCATTATTTCACTTACCTTCTAAAGCTAAGAATAGGTTCCAGGCACCTATGAGATGTCTGAACCAGGCCTAATCGCTTCTCCCATCTCTCTGTTAGTTCATTAAGACTGAGGGGCTGATGATGAGGAATCTGGTTAATTTTCATCTCTGAATGATTAGAAAGTGTTATCTTCGTCTCAGTGGACTGGTCAAACAGAAGTAAACCAGATACCATTTCTTCCAGCTCAGTCATCATGTGTAGCCTGCAAGATTAGTTTAATGATGAGAACTTATCGTCAAGTATCAGTTCGCCAAGGCAGGGTGCCCCAAAAACGAAAAACAAAAGTTTCTCTTTTTAGCTTTAGTAATGTATACAGGAGAAGGGGTTACTACTCCCTTACTCCCAGCATGTTAGTTGCCTCTTATGACACGCATGGCTTATGGAGGAAGAATTCTGTTCCACTTCCCCATGGAGATAAGAAGAAATAAACGAGAACAAGTAGTAGTAAGAAAATAGAAGAAAACCCAGAGGGGTGTGTGTATATATATATATATATATATATGCTTGTACATGGAAGTGTAGTGTAACCTAAGTGTAAATAGAAGTAGCAAGATGTACCTGAAATCTTGCATGGTTCTTCTTCTTTCAACACACCGGCCGTATCCCACCGAGGCGGGGTGGCCCAAAAGGAAAAACGAAAGTTTCTCCTTTTACATTTAGTAATATATACAGGAGAAGAGGTTACTAGCCCCTTGCTCCCTGCATTTTAGTCACCTCTTACAACATGCATGGCTTACGGAGGAAGAATTCTGTTCCACTTCCCCATGGAGGTAAGAGGAAATAAACAAGAACAAGAACTAGAAAGAAAATAGAAGAAAACCCAGAGGGGTGTGTATATATATGATTGTACATGTATGTGAAGTGTGACCTAAGTGTAAGCAGAAGTAGCAAGACGTACCTGAAATCTTGCATGTGTATGAGACAGAAAAAGACACCAGCAATCCTACCATCATGTAAAACAATTACAAGCTTCTGTTTTACACTCCTTGGCAGGATAGTAGTACCTCCCTGGGTGGTTGCTGTCTACCAGCCTACTACCTACTCAGATGCACACTTACCATCACTAATTCAACAGCTGTCTTGTCATTAGTGCTTGGACATGATAATTCAGGTGAACCTCTGAAATATTACAGCCCTATCCTGACTATTTTAATTTACTGTATACCATAAATGCCTTTGGCAGAGCATTACTATATAAAGGAAATCTCTATTTTAGTTTATGTATCTCTTTATCTTTTAGGCAACAAATGAAACTGGCTTTCATTCTCACCTTAAAATGTGTGGGTAAGCTCGCTGGTAAGCCCATTTCTCCATACTTGCTGCAGAAAGTGAAGTGATCTGCTGAATTCTCAAACGACGTAGACTATTTTGGTAGGCTGTGCAGTCTCGTGCTCGAACTGCAAGAAGTATCTGTCCTACACCTTCTCCCCAAGATGACTGACTAGGAGTAGTCTTAAGGAAGGTCTCAAGTTGCTCCCACTGGCCAAGTTTCCATGCAGCCTCAACACGATACTTGTTTAATGAAGATTCCAGTTCTGGCCTAATATTAATATAAAGATACTGAGATATAAATAAAAATATGATTTAAAATTAACAGCAACAAGTATCTAAAACTACAGTTTCCTAGGTATCTGATACACATACATGTACAGTGGACCCCCGACATTCGATGGCATTGACATTCAATAAATCCGACATTCGATGCATTTTAACGCAAAAATTTCGCCTCGACATTCGATGGAAAACCTGACATTCGATACGATTCATACGAGACATGTCCACGTGTGGCCTGAACTGCCCCATGTGTGCCAGTGTTTACAAGCCAGCCAGTGTGCGCGCATCTAAGGATACATTCGGTACATTCCATATTATTCATATTATCACTGTTTTTGGTGCTTGTTTCTGCAAAATAAGTCACCATGGGCCCCAAGAAAGCTTCTAGTGCCAACCCTGTGGTAAAAAGGGTGAGAATTAGTATGGAAATTAAGAAAGATTTTGAAGGGTTTGGGGCTAACCCTGAGAAGCCTATGCCAGTTGTGGACTCCATTGTGCCTACTTCAAAAATTAAGGAAATGTGTGCAAAGTGGGTTGAACTGCAAACCTTTATGGATGAAAATCACTCTAACACAGCTATTGCAAGCCATGCTGGTGACTATTACAATAACAATGTTATGGCCCATTTTAGACAAATTTTAAAGGAACGGCGACAGAGGTCCAGTGACTCAAGCTGGTCCTAGTGGCATTAAAAGAAGAAGGGAAGTAACCCCAGAAAAGGACTTGCTACCCCAAGTTCTAAACAGTAACAACTTCGACACTCTTCCCTCCTCCCATCCCATCAATCATCACCAGATCTTCATTAAAGGTAAGTTTCAATTATTCTATTGTTATTGTTGTTATTGTAATTATTCTATTGCATTAAACTTAATATTTCATGTGGTAAATTTTTTTTTTCATTCTTTTGGGTGTCTTGCACGGATTAATTTGATTTCCATTATTTCTTATGGGGAAAATTAATTCGACTTTCGATATTTTCGACATCTGATAGCTCTCAGGAACAGATTAGTATCGAATGTCGAGGGTCCACTGTATTATTATATAGATATACAGTGGACCCCCGCATAACGATGGCATCACATAGCGATTAATCCGCATACCGCTTGCTTTAATCGCAAAAATTTTGCCGCGCATACCGCTTAAAAACCCGCTCACCGATTTTCGTCCGAGACGCGTCCAATGTGCGCCCTCAGCCAGCCTCACATGTGCCGCCCGTGCCATTGTTTACCAGCCAGCCTCCGCGGTAACATCCAAGCATACAATCGGAATATTTCGTATTATTACAGTGTTTTCGGTGCTGTTTCTGGAAAATAAGTGACCATGGGCCCCAAGAAAGCTTCTAGTGCCAACCGTACACCAATAAGGGTGAGAATTCCAATAGAAATGAAGAAAGAGATCATTGATAAGTATGAAAGTGGAGTGCGTATCGCCGACCTGGTCAGGTTGTACAAGAAACCCCAATCAACCATCGCTACTATTGTGGGCACCAGAAAGGCAATCAAGGAAGCTGTTCTTGCCAAAGGTTTAACTGTGTTTTCGAAACAAAGATCGCAAGTGATGGAAGATGTTGAGAGACTCTTATTGGTGTGGATAAATGAAAAACAGCTAGCAGGAGATAGCGTCTCTCAAGCGATCATATGTGAAAAGGCTAGGAAGTTGCATCAGGATTTAATTAAAAAAATGCCTGCAACTAGTGATGATGTGAGTGAATTTAAGGCCAGCAAAGGTTGGTTTGAGAGATTTAAGAAGCGTAGTGGCATACATAGTGTGATAAGGCATGGTGAGGCTGCCAGTTCGGACCACAAAGCGGCTGAAAAATATGTGCATGAATTCAAGGAGTACATAGACAGTGAAGGACTGAAACCTGAACAAGTGTTTAATTGTGATGAAACAGGCCTGTTTTGGAAGAAAATGCCAAGCAGGACCTACATTACTCAGGAGGAAAAGGCACTCCCAGGACATAAGCCTATGAAAGACAGGCTTACTTTGTTGATGTGTGCCAATGCTAGTGGTGATTGCAAAGTTAAGCCTTTATTAGTGTATCACTCTGAAACTCCCAGAGCGTTCAGGCAAAAGAATGTCCTCAAGGATAATTTGTGTGTGCTGTGGAGGGCAAACAGTAAGGCATGGGTCACTAGGGACTTTTTCTATAACTGGTTACACCATGCATTTGCCCCCAATGTGAAAGATTACCTAACTGAAAAGAAATTAGAACTTAAGTGCCTCCTGGTGTTAGACAATGCCCCTGGTCATCCTACAGACATGGCAGAGCGACTTTATGGGGACATGAGCTTCATTAAGGTGAAGTTTTTGCCTCCTAATACCACTCCTCTCCTGCAGCCCATGGACCAGCAGGTTATTGCAAACTTCAAAAAACTGTACACAAAAGCTCTGTTTGAAAGGTGCTTTGTAGTGACCTCAGAAACTCAACTGACTCTAAGAGAGTTTTGGAGAGAGCACTTTAATATCCTCAATTGTGTAAACCTTATAGGTAAGGCTTGGGAGGGAGTGACTAAGAAGACCTTGAACTCTGCTTGGAAGAAACTGTGGCCAGAATGTGTAGACAAAAGGGATTTTGAAGGGTTTGAGGCTAACCCTGAGAGGATTATGCCAGTTGAGGAATCCATTGTGGCATTGGGAAAGTCCTTGGGGTTGGAGGTTAGTGGGGAGGATGTGGAAGAGTTGGTGGAGGAGGACAATGAAGAACTAACCACTGATGAGCTGATAGATCAACTTCAAGAGCAAGAGGCCAGACCTGAGGAAACTGGTTCAGAGGAGGGGAGAGAGAAATTGAAGAAGTTGCCTACTACAAAGATTAAGGAAATGTGTGCAAAGTGGCTTGAAGTGCAAACGTTTTTTGATGAAAATCACCCTCACACAGCTATTACAAGCCGTGCTGGTGATTATTACACTGACAATGTTGTGAAACACTTTAGGGAAGTCATAAAGGAACGAGAGGTACAGGCCACTACGGACAGATATGTTGTGCGAAAGAAGTCCAGTGACTCTGAAGCTGGTCCTAGTGGCATTAAAAGAAGAAGGGAAGTAACCCCAGAAAAGGACTCGACACCTCAAGTCTTAATGGAAGGGGATTTCCCTTCTAAACACTAACACTCTCTCTCCCCTCCTCCCATCCCATCAATCATCACCAGATCTTCAATAAAAGTAAGTGTCATGTAAGTGTGCATGCCTTTTTCAGTTTGTGTGTATTAAAATTAACATTTCATGTGGTAAAAATTTTTTTTTTCATACTTTTGGGTGTCTTGCACGGATTAATTTTATTTCCATTATTTCTTATGGGGAAAATTCATTCACATACCGATTATTTCGCATAACAATTACCCCTCTTGCACGGATTAAAATCGTTATGCGGGGGTCCACTGTATATAATTTTTTTTTTTTAAACGTGCAAGATTTCAGGTACTTCTTGCTACTTTTTCTTACACTTAGGTCACAATACACATATGTGTACAAGCATATATATACACACCCCTCTGGGTTTTCTTCTATTTTCTTTCTAGTTCTTGTTCTTGTTTATTTCCTCTTATCTCCATGGGGAAGTAGAACAGAATTCTTCCTCCATAAGCCATGCGTGTTGTAAGAGGCGACTACAATGCCCGGAGCAGGGGGCTGGTAACCCCTTTTCCTGCAAATTACTAAATTTAAAAAGAAAAGCTTTCATTTTCTTTTTGGGCCACCCTGCCTTGGTGGGATGTGGCCGGTTTGTTGAAAAAAAAAAAGAAAATTTTTTTTTAACACGTTGGCCATTTCGTTTAGTAGGTTGGTAGACAGCAACCACCCAGGAAAGTACTACTGTCCTGCCAAATGAGTGTAAGATAGAAATCTGTATTTGTATTACATGATGGTAGGATTGCTGATGTCTTTTTTTTTTTTTGTCTCATAAACACACATGAAAATAGGTACAGTAGGGCTTTGCTTTATGGTGTTCCGCCAACACGGACATTTCAAATTATGACCAAAACTTGCCGTACGGCTCCCCCCCACCTGACTTTCTAATACGGTCACCACGCCCCACCTGGTTTGTTTACATTCTCCATGAGCTCCGTGATCTCCATGTTTCTCCATTATGTCTGGAAACTTTCCAAAATTTCAGGTATTTTAAAGTTATTTCATGTTTTATATATACTCTGATAATTATGTGTACCTGTACCTAAATAATCTTACACACTGTGTTGGCTTGCAGGCACACATTAAAATCACTAAGAGTGTCTTATTAGTCTTGAAGACACCATATTAATAATGTTAATAATAATAATAATGTGCAATAATAATCAGATTAATTACATTAATATAGGCATTTTCATTAATCCATTGATATATTTTTCAAAAATATATAACAAACATGCTATGTAACATATAAACATGATAAATACACCCAACAGTAGAATAAATTAACATAAATATGAGAAGTTTTTCCAGCTGTCTTGTCAATGTTGGAAAGAATAATGTCTTCTCTAGTTCAACACCAAAGAAAATGTATACACAATAGTATTACTAGGGGTAACTGGAAAAAATTATTCCTTTCGTATGCCCTCACTCAGAGCATCATTCCTTCTAAAAATTGTGTGTTACATGAGAATGGAGTGTTTCTCTTTATGTATTCTACTGTACCAACGTGGAGACAACTTGTACACAATGTAAAGTGTTTGTATTGATAATAATAATAATTTTATTTCTTTGTAAAGGCTACAATGTGTAATTACAATTTTGATTTGCTAGGTACAAAGATAGCCACTATCATGCCGAGGCATTTCGGGCAAACTAATCCTAATACATAGTAACTAATTAAAACTAGATAAGATAATAGTACATAGTAATTATTACTTAAAACTAAACATAGAATAGTGGTTAGCTGTTTTACAGTCTTATTTGGACTTAATAAATCTTATGTATACTTAGTACAAAATCTAATTTACATGGAATGGTGCAGGTGGTAATATTTTATGGAATGGCAGAATTAAAAGCCAGGAGGTCACATGATAAAACTAGCCAGTAGATGTTTGGTTGATTTGGTTAATATTGTGAGATAAGATGATTTTTTTTAGCAGAGTCCTAAATTTATAAGTTGTCTGGGGATCCTTGACTTGTTCCGGTAGCGAGTTCCAGATCTTTGGGCCTTTTATATGCATAGCATTCTTGCAAAGTGAGAGCTTTACTTGAGGGATGTTGAAAAGGGCCTTATGCCTTGTATTGTGACTGTGCATTCTGTTGTAACTGTCAAGGAGTAGTTTTAGGGGAGGGTTTACAATGGAGTTTAAAGTTCTGTGTATGTAGTAGGCACAATAATAAGAGTGTATGTCTTGTATATTTAGCAAGTTGAGTCTTTTGAAAAGTGGTGGGGTGTGCTGTCTAGCACAGGAGCTGGTTATCGCCCACACAGAAGTTTTTTGTTGGATTATTAAGGGTCTAAGGTGGTTGGCTGTTGTTGAGCCCCAGGCACAGATGCCATAAGTGAGGTAAGGATATATTAGAGAGTGGTACAAGGTAAGCAGAGTCATTTGTGGTACATAGTAGCGTATCTTGGAAAGGATTCATACTGATTTCGAAATTTTCTTGGCTATGTGATGGGTATGGAACTGAAATTTAAGATTACAGCCAAGGAGAAGACCTAATAATTTGCCCTCTGGGTGTCTTGATATAGGGGAACCATTTAACAGTATGTTGAGTTGAATATTTGAGGCTCTGTTGCCAAACAGCATGAAGTAAGTTTTTTCTATGTTAAGTGTGAGTTTGTTGGCCATCATCCAAGCATATATCTTTAGCAGTTCATTGTTTACAGTGTTTTCAAGCACAGCTGGGTCTGAGTGGGAGTAGACATATGTAGTGTCATCTGCGAATAGAACTGGTGTAAGGAGTTGGGATGCATTGGGGAGATCATTGATGTAGATGAGAAAGAGGAGTGGGCCTAGGACACTACCTTGGGGTACTCCTACAGCTACAGGTTGGATAGCGGAGTTGACTCCATTTGCACGTACATACTGGTGTCTGCCATTAAGATAGGATTTTAGGTAGTCAAGAGAATGTCCTCTTATGCCATAATGATTCAGTTTGAGGTACAAGAGATTGTGGTCAACTATGTCAAACGCTTTTCTTGGGTCGATAAAGAGCCCCAGGGGATATTCATTCTTATCGAGAGCTGTGTATATTAGGTCAAGCATTTGAATAATAGCATCATTCGTGCTTTTTTTTGGTCTAAATCCAAACTGGCATGGGTTAAGTATGTTGTTGGATGTAAGGTAGGAGTAAGTTTATGGTATAAGCTGTGCAAACATGAAAATGTATGTGTATGAACCATAGCCAGATGCAGTCATCTGTTTGTTTACACAGTCCGTGTCTCTGTCCTCACTTATTTACTCGTTCTCTCTCGTTTATTCGTTTTATCTTGTGAGGTAAGTGAGTGTATTTTATATGCATTTTATCACTCTAGGGTGCTTTAAATGTCGTAGTATATTACGTGTGAGTAGGGTGGCCTGGCTGGCTACTATACCTCCCACACCTGACTTCCTACGAATAAATACTACTCACCTCTCACCCTACATTAAGATTACAAATATTTTAAGGTAAGTAATGAGTGTACTGTGTGTATTTTACTTTTTATTGCTTTTAATACCTAGTTCTATTGTTAACTTAATATATGTTAGTGTGAACTTGTTATCTGGCATTTGTAAGCATTTATAAGTGGAAAAAATGGTGTTCTGCTTTCTGGCAGTAGCCTGGAACCTAACCTGCTGTATAAGTAGGGCCCTACTGTATATCTTGTTACTTTTGCTTACAATGAGGTCACACTATACATGTATGTACATATTTATGTATACACACTCACCTGAGGTTTCTTTGTTTTTTTCTTAACAGTTCTTGTTTTTATCATTTTTGTTTCATATCCATGAGGATGTGGAATAAGAATTTTTCCTCCATAAGCCATGAGGAGAATTTAAGTGGGGAGAATTAAATGGGAGTAGGTCAAAGGTTTCTAACAGAGTTAGAGCTAGGGAAGGAGTAGCAATAATGTTGAAGGATCAGTTATGGCAGGAAAAAGAGGGAATATAAATGTATAAATTCAAGTATTATGTGGAGTAAAATAAGGGTGGGATGTGAAAAGTGGGTTATAGTAAATGTTTACGCACCTGGAGAAGAAAGAAGTATGGAGAAGAGAGAGACAGAGAGACAGAGAGAGAGAGAGAGAGAGAGAGAGAGAGAGAGAGAGAGAGAGAGAGAGAGAGAGAGAGAGAGAGAGAGAGAGAGAGAGAGAACGGTGCAGTTAATGTTCAGGGAACTATCACTGCACCGAAGTACGAACAGCAGGGACACATCTGTCAGAACTGGTAGAGGACGGGGCAGAGGACGTGGAGGAGGACGTGGAGGAGGAAGACATCTACAGCTGTCTCACCCTCCACTAACACAGTTCCAGCGGCAGAATCTGAGGACAAATCTGCAAAACACAGGAGGTGCAACAAATCCTAGTCCACCCTCCCAGGCACCTAGGCTGTGCTCTCGCTGTCACCGGAAGGGGCACACTGCCAACAACTGCCTCATAGATACCAGGTGTAATTACTGCTACAAGAAAGGACATAAGGAGGACCAGTGTCGGAAGAAAAAGGAACTTGACAGACAGGGCCACCTGTTTAGAGACCTGTTCTCAGAACAAACCAGCAGGATCTCTGAATTGGTGAACACTCTCACGTCCACCCACTTAGCTACTCCTATCCCAGCCCAGCAGGTGGGATTGTGCCTTATACAAGACCACAGACCTACATCCCTGCAGCTGCCTCAGTACCCTACCTCTCTCAAGGGCAGGCACCTTACATTCCCTACACACCCACCACCTCAAGCTGACCACTTCATCATGAGGAGCCAGTCTATCAGCATCCTGTCGCCAACATTAGAGGTTTCATTACTAATGTTGGAGAGCTCACACATAGTTTTGTGAACACTCGACGTCCCGACATGATAGCTGTTGTTGAAACATTTTTGGATGACAGGACTCCAGAAAATTTTGCAAGAATTGAAGAATTGCTGGCTACACCTCATGGATGAGAAGAGACAGGCAAGGGCAAGGAGGAGGTGTTGCTGTGTGCTTCTCTAAAAGTGTTCATGCCCAGCACATTGATGTTGCCACCCCTACACATCTTGAAATGATGTTCTTCAAGCTCTGTATAAACACTAGTACTTCTGTACTAGCATGTGCAATGTACAGACCTCAGTGGCAACATGCAGACCCTATCAACTTCCTAATGGAAAATATTGACTCCCTTCTGCTACAACACAACTGTCAAAATATTATAATTGTTGGTGACCTCAGCCAGCACCTTATACAGAGGGACTTTGATGACCTTCTTGCAGTGTTTGACATGAGAAACTTTGTTGATTTCCCTACTCATATCTCTGGCTCCTCCCTTGACCCAGTAGTGAGTGATCTGGCAGAAGGCATAGTCACTTGTCAACCCCTTGGCTACGTTGGATCGTCTGACCACAAGGCTGTTTTTACGACACTTAAGATCCCAACAGAACGAGGTGAGGAGTCTAC